>NW_027103708.1:454592-623984 GCF_902728285.1 Clytia hemisphaerica | reverse complement strand
ATGAACATATAAAATATTGGACGTTTATCTTCTTCTTTTATCTCATCTTTTGAACATTTTTGTTTTTTTAAAGTTTCATCAGAGAAAGAGCCTTGTGACAATGACAACAATGCAAACAATCAGCAATCAGACAACAGGAACGCCACAATGCTGAAAACTATCAACCAAAATTTAATTGATAAGCTACTTTAAATTTTGAAAAAATTGGCACTGCTCTATGCCCAATGAACTGTTTAAATGCTGTAAACTAGAATGATTCAATTATAATCCGTGCTTTTTTATTTTTCCATTAGACACCTTGAATTATATAGTCTGAGTCGTAGACCTCTATAGATACACTTCCTATATAGGCCTGCTTAATAGTGTACCTAGTCTTCCGGCTATGGTTGCTCTTATCGTGGCCGATTTTACCTTTTTTGGCGAGTTACGGAAAGGGACGAGTTTTATATATGGCGAGTTAGAAAATAATAAAAACAAAAAAAGAGACAAAGGCACAAAAATTATGTTTTGTTTGACTTGTTATAAAAGTAAGAACAAAAAACTAGTGTACAGTGAATTTTATGAAAAAAGCCTAGTTCTTTGAGTTCTATAAACATCAGCTTTCTGACTCCATTTTCACATTGTAGAGGAAGTCAGAGACAGAGGAAAGATCAAAACAAAGAATCCATGAAACAAGAAAGCACTTTAAAAGAAAAGAACTTAATAAATGAAAATATCCTCTTGCATCCCAACAAATTGTATTGTAATAGTATTGAATAAGGTTTTTTCTCTTGTTGAAAAAAAGAAACTATAAAAAAATGAATTAAGAAACGATTGGAAAATGAGTTTTGAGATGCATAGAAACCGACAAAAATATGAGAAATATTTTATCACAGCTGTTTAAGCTTTACGGAATCAGGGGCGGTGCGACACCCCTGCAAAACATGCACTCGCAGGGTATGCTCCGGAGTCTTTTTTGTCGCAGATTGTTTCTAGTCTACCCGGAGTTGTTTTTCCGGATCGTTCATTAGTGTCATTAGATTTATTTTCCTGACTTAAAGTCCGCGGTAAATATAAGAAAACTGTTTATCAAGTCGCGTTACAAGAAGCGTGAATTCGAGTCTGTATTTTAGATTTTGTGTACAAAACGTTTTGCAGGCCTGCATCCTGCAAGATTTTGCAGAAAGACCTGGATGAGGTCAAAATGCAGGGTTTGCCCGGGATTTGATGGCTGTTAGTGTCAAAACGTTAAAAGTCAAGACTCGTCGAATGGCTTTAGATGCTTGAATAAGAAAAAACAGAATAGACAGTCCTGATTTTATCTAATTTGTCGCCAATTCTGAAGGGTTTTGAAGCCTGCACATTTTCGATCTTCTCCAAAATCGTCATCTGAGGGCTGCCATCAAGGTTAGGTTAGGTTAGGTTTATTTCAAATTGAATAACATAAAGAAAGAAACTATGTACATAAGTTTTTAACCATTAGTGGCTCTCGTGCTATGTACACTTTGCAAGAAAAATAAATGATTAAATATCAAAATATTGGTTCCAAGAAAATGAAAATACAAAATATGGAACAGTAAATGTTAACAGAAATAAAAGAGTTCAAATCTAAGGAAAAAATTTATATCAGAAAATGATAAAATAATAGAAAAAAAGAAAAAAACAACAACAAAAAACAGAACAAACAAACAAAAAATCAAATTATGTCAAAATGATAGCAAACAACAGAAATACTCCAAATAAGAGAGTAAGAAAGATGTAAAGACATGATTCAACAAAGAGATTAAAACGTGAATAAGTACCTAGCTGAGAATTTAAAAAATGTAGTCCTCAAGGCTCCAAGAGTTTATTTTTTGAGATTCTAGTGAAGACTGATTTGGTTGTTCGATGTCAAAAGTGTCAGGCAATGTATGTTCCAAAACCTGGGAGAGAGCTTGATAGGAAGAGATTAAGATGGTGAATATGCCACCAAGAGCAGCTTGGCGAGTGCCCTGCTCATGGATTTGATTAGCAAGGTCAAAGATTTTAGATACATTAGGTGGGAGAAGTTTATGCTTTTCGTTAAAAATTAATTTACAACATTCAAGCTGGTAAGGTTGGTTAATGTGCAGGAAATTGGCTTTAGTTAATTTATGGACGAGATTTATAGCTTTATCTGAGTTTATAAGTCTGCATGCAGGTTGAGGTGAACCCCAGGTGAATTCCATATGAAAGATGCACTGGATGAAATAAAAAAAGATTAGAATGAGAGAATTGGAATTAAGAACTTGGTTGAATGTAATAAACCAATACCTCTTGATACCTTGAGCTTTACAGCTTTGGTCTGGTAGGACCAGTTTAGTTTATTTTCAATGAGGATACCAAGGTACTTCACCACTTCTTTACATTCAATTTCGATCCCTAGTAACTTCAATGATGGTGGTTCGTCAGCTTTGATAGGACTAAAATAGAGAAAGTTTGATTTAGCAACATTTAACTAAGTTCGTTTGACACAAGCTAGTCACTTATTTTCGGGTTCTGTGTTTGTATGTCTGTGAGTGATTTTTATCTTATCTTTAGAAAAGACAGGGTCATCAGCGAACTGGACGAATTCAAAAGTTTTGAGGATTATGTCATTGATATATGATGAACAGAAGGGGGCCAAGATTGATCCCTGGGGTACACACAGTTTATAGTTAATGAGTTGATAAGGATTTTGAAATTTACACATTGCTTCCTGTTATGAGATAGCACAGAACCATCGTTTGTAACTCCTCCACACCATAGTATTTAAGTTTTGAAGGAGAATCTCATGCTACTGTGTCAAACGCTTTTGTAGGTCGAGGAAAATACAACAAGATTTATATTTCTTAGTGNTTCATATCAACTTTTAATGTCAGGGCAGATAGACAAGGCTTTTTAAATTGCTTATCCACTCCGCTATAAATCTGTGGTCTGTGCAAGGAGGAACCCGAAACACTTCTGGGTATCATTACCTCTCGCCATGAAGTTGACAGACGGTACCGCTTTGATAGTGCCAAGCCGCCTGGTCGAGAAAATTGTGAATGTCAATTTTCGAGACGACTAGGACTGTATTTATATATATATATATATAAAATTTTACTATCCCTTGCTAGGTTGAATAGGGGTGGGCCTGTACCAACTCGTTTGACGTCGGTTCCAACCCCACCGATTTCAAATAATAAATTGAATCTGGATAGGCCAGCTTCACCACTACAAAAAGAAAACTATCATATCATCTTATCATTTCTTTCTTTGCAATGCAAGGTGCAAAAACCATCAACACCACATTTTCATTAACAAACGCATGCCAAAGGACTGACTGGTCGACCTTTTCGAGTATATTTATCATCTGAATGTGAGACGTTTTAACATTTCTATCAATACAAATACGAATAACTGAGCAATAATTCGATTTTGACTTTTATAAAAAGCTCACATCTTCGTACACCACAAATTCCAACAAACGAGCATTACTAATAACATGCGAAAATCATTTTCCTTTTCATTGATATGTTTCATACCATCTTACCATTCGTTGAGGAATGTACGGTTAAAGCGGCGATTTCGATCATTGCTTCTGGTTGAGTTCCAGTTGGCACGAGTAGGTTAATCTGCTACGTATAACATTCAAACTTTAACGCGAGTTTTTTGATTGAGTGAAAATTGAAGTAGATTTGAACATTGAGAACTTGACACGGCCATTGGTCTGGGATTGATTTCGCGTTTCCAGTGTTGGGGTCAAGGTAATCGATATAGCAGCCGAGATATTTGAATTTCGGAACATTGTTAAGGGTGTATCGTTTATAGACACGATTGACTTGGATATCATCAACCAAGAGTCGTGATTTAAAAATCATTGTTTCAGTTTCTTTTGTTGATAGTGAGGCCAAAATTTTGGAACACCTCATCTAACAGGTTGGCGGTATCTTGAAGACTGACCAGGTTGACGAGAAGTAAAACAAGATCGTCTGCATACCCACACCAGGCAAAATCAGAGGAGCCATTCAAATCAGTGTGATGTCTCCTTAATATGTATCTTTCTTCCCTTGTAAAACTAAACGGGTTGATTCGATACTTATGCACAACCTTATTGTGTCAAAGAAGATGACGGAGCTATCTACAGCCCCAACCACCCTCCAGTTGAAAGCATGAAGTCAACCCGAACAAAAAAGGCAGTTGCGCAGAGACGGGCGAATGCCAGAGCCAGGAGAGAAGCCAGGGAGCAGGATGTCAACGAGCAGGATGTCAACGAGCAGGCCACACCTTCAAGTCGGCCAAGAACCAGGTCAAAAACCGCAGCTCAGCGTGAGCCACTCCCACCCAAGGTGCAACGTGTCGGTAAGTTTGAGGTTTCCCGTTTCATTGCTGAGAATGGAATTGTCGACGTCGCTCACTTGTGGGCGGCAGGTCGCCCACGCATGGAGGCTGGGGAGAATGACCTGGCAAAATTTCTAATCGACCGCGAATCGAGACCCAAAGAGATTTTCTCCCTTTTTGAAGGCAACAAAAAGCTTGATGAGTCGCTCAGTCCTGCTGAATGCCCTCCCCCTCGCAAAAGAATGGAAGTCCTCAGGGAAGTCTTGCGTGGCAATTGCATTGAGGGGTGTGACGGCCGTTGGTTCACGTGCGCCATTGAGATCTTGGAACACAATAGAATTACGGTCGGCACTAGCTGGGAGACCCTACTACTCTGTTCGTGTGGCTTCGAAGTATGGCATTTAGTTAAAACGAAAAAAAATATAGAAATAACAGAGTAGCCGGGTATTTTTGTAGATGCCAAATCTGGTCGTAGATTTCTATTGGCTAGTTGAATCACGTGGTATTTTTGAAATAATTATGTTACAGACTCGCGCTCGCTGTGCTTTGTTTTGGTTTTAGCAGAAATGGCAGAGAAGCAGTGAGGATACAACTTAGTAGATTTCGAATGAATTGTCTGTAATTCTTGATTATTTTCAACAAATAAAGGCTTAATATCTGTAGCCGGGAACTTAATATCTATCAAAAAGACACTGTATTGTACTAATTTTTCGTTTCATTGTGGACTGGCGCTGTGGTTTGGATTTGTGGAGCTCATGGTTCATCTTTTTTCTATGTAGCTATATTGTTGCATGTTGGTCGTCAAATAAAATCAATTAATCGATCGACCCAATCAATCAAACCATAAACAATCAATCTAATCAATTGATCAATCAATCAGAATGGCAAATGCAAACTTCATTGCAAATGCTGTCGAAAATTCACTATCAGAAATCGATAAAAATTACATCGTCAGGCCAAAACAGCTGGAAGCTATCATTAACATTTTGAAAGGCAAAGATACATTAGCTATTTTACCCACTTCATATGGTAAAAGTTTAATTTTTCGACTCATTCCATCAGTCTGCAAGCAATTGAGAGGACACACAAACAATGCAATTGTGGCTGTTATCGCTCCTTTAGTCTATCATTAAAGACCAGATTGACGCTGCAAGTAAACTTTTCTCCTCACTTGGCACCAGAGCATGGCACCAGAGCATGGCACCCTTCTCAAGGAGAAGTTGTTGGGTTAAATTTTGCTACTGGGTGGTGTAAGTTTAAATAGAGAGTATGGATCTCCAGACTAGGTCGGCACGTACGCCAAGTCCATGAGGTTGCTGTTTGAAAAGGGAAGGGGCATAAGGAGAAACATCATGTTGACTGGGCTCAAAGACTCCGGCAAAACCTTTCTAATGGACCCAGTCCGAAAAATATTTCAGACTTTCTTAAACCCGGCCGACGACAAATACACATGGCAAGATGCCGAAGATTGCGAGGCCATGTTTTTTAATGATTTTCGCTGGTCTAAAAATATGATAAGGTGGAATGATTTGCTTGTACTGCTCGAGGGCCACCCTGTCTGCTTTCCCGTTCCCAAAAACCAAAGGGCCAAAGACATTTTGTTCACGCGGGATGTCCCAATATTTGCAACCAGCCGATCTACTGTCAGGCTCGGAAAGGGCGGTGGATCTTACAATGACGACGTTGAGGAGGACAACAACAACGAGGGAGATGATGCTGTGAGCAGAGAGAATGGGATGATGAAAGTCCGATGGGTGGTTTACAATTTGCCATTCACCATCCGTAACATCGTTGAGCTGGAAGCGTGCCCAAGATGCTACGCAAACTTAGTGTTTTACGGAGATGCCACCGTGTAATTTTGTATAGTATTTATTAGTATTTATTCCGCCGTCATTGCAAGATACTTGATAAAACCCTTCACCGACCTAATCTCATGTGTACGCTTAAAATTCTTTTTATTAAAGACTATTTCATAACATGCCCGATTTAATTCTATGACACTTTGAAAATCTTAATTAAAAAAGCCGACAGTATTTTTTCATCATATCCCTGATTCTAATATTACAGTCTATTTTCACAGATTATTGTAGGTGATTTCAGGTCACTACAGATTCAAGATATATCAGTGCTTTTATCGAATTATCACAGTATTATTCATTTTTACTTAGAATAATAAGACTTTTTATCAAGCTTCAATTTTTTAGAGAAAATAAAAAAAACTCAGCAGTAAAATCAAAAAAATCTAAGTCAAAGTCAAAAAATGAAAAAAATCAAAGTCAAAATCAAGGTCAAAATCAAAAAAATCTTAAAAATCAAAGTTACAATAAAAAAATCAAAGTCAAAATCAAAAAAATCAATGGTAAAATCAACAAAATCACAAAATCAAAAAAATCACGTACACTTTTTTCGGAGTGTTTTACCCGCAAACAATAGAATGTTTCGAGACATTTATTTTTCCGGAACCAAACCAACCAATGAAATCCACGAAGTTGGATTTTTTTTTCGGGTTTTTTTTTGGATTTCTTTTTTGGACCCACGGATTTTTTTTGGACCCACGGGTCTTTTTTTTGGACCCACAGGTTTTTTTTTCGGACCCACTGGTTTTTTTTTGGACCCACAGGTTTTTTTTTCGGACCCACAAGTTTTTTTTTTTGGACCCACAGGTTTTTTTTTTGGACCCACGGAGGCACGAACCCACGGGACCCACGGGGGCACGAACCCACGAGACCCACGGGACCCACGAGGGCACGGGACCCACGTCCATAGCTTTCGCTGTTCAAATTCAAGATGGCCGTCGAGGAGGGAAGTGGTTTGTCAAGCTCGAGTACTTGTTTTTGATTTGGGGTAGTTTGTTTAAGGCGAAAGAAGTTTTGTTAATACAATCAAAGACTTATAACCAAAACAAGACGTCTAAGCGCATAATTATGCGAAATTATCTCATTGTTCGAACAATAAAAATAAATTTCCTTTGATCCGCACGTTAGTTGCCGACAAGATTTTAAAAAATGGCCGCCAAAACACGAAGGCCACCAAGTTTGGAACTACTTGTCCATGTAATTTTGCTAATTATGGTCTAATTATTATCATTCTCTCCTTGAATAACGACAAGTTGGTTCGGATTGAATTTTTGTCTGTTCTCTCTTGTTTTGATATCGTGGTATGTCTTAGACTGCAAGCGTTCGGCACGAACTGGTCGATGGTGTAATTGATTCGTCGTGGGTTGTAACCTTGGTAAATTATCGTTTAAACTATGTCCGTGTAATAGTTGAGCTGGTGAACTACCGCAGGGTAACGGGGTGTTTCGATATGATAACAATCCTTTGAATATGTCATCGTTTGATTCGTGGCATTTTTTGATGTTCTTTACAGTTTTAACAGTACTTTCTGCCAATCCATTGGATCTCGGATAACGTGGACTACTGGTTTTGTGATTGAATTTCCAGTCTCGGGAAAATTGACGATATTGACGAGATGAATACTGTGATCCGTTGTCAGAAATCACTTCATTTGGTATACCGTGTCTTGAAAAAGTTGCCTTTGTTGCATTTATAACCTGCGATGATGTAGCGCGTCTCAATAGATAAACTTCGGGCCACAAAGAATAATAATCAACTATAATCAGGTAGTCTTTACCGGCATATTTGAACAAATCAGTTCCTAGTTTCTCCCATGGTTTTTCTGGTACTTCATGGCTGATGAGCGGTTCTTTAGGCTTCGATGGCTGGTATTTAATGCATTGTTCACATTTCGATATGAGATTCTCGATGTCTCTATTGATATACGGCCAGTAAACGGATTGTCGGGCGATTCGTTTGGACTTCACCATTCAATGATGACCTTGATGTATAGTTTGTAAAATACTTTTCTGTAGAGATTTAGGTATGACTACTCTTGTTCCGTTAAGAACTAAACCGTCGATTAATGTCATTTGGTCTCGAACGTTCCAATAAGCTCGCATTGACTCCGGACAGTCATTGTAAGTTCTCGGCCAACCGTTTTCAATGAATCGACAAATTTGTTTCAGTTCAGTGTCATTTTGAGTTTCGTGACGAATTTCGTTGATTCTGCTCGGTGTGGCTGGGATGTTGTCGATGATGGAATTCACAAAACATGTCACTTCTTGTTCTGCAAGCATGTCTTCTTTACCTGGCAGACTAACTGGCGCCCTTGACAAAGCATGGGCATCAAGGAGAACTTTACCAGGCACATGACTTGCTACGAAGTTGAATCTAAGCAACCTCATTCTCAATAATTGAATTCTGGGTGACATGTCTAATACTGTTCAAAATTGGAATCAACGGTTTATGATCTGTCTCTACAAGGAAGTTTGGCAACCCTTGTAGATATTTTCCCATTTTAACACATCCCCAAGCGACTCCCAGCATTTCGATTTCAATAGGGAAATAGTTCTTTTCCTCAGGTGACAACCACCTCGAAGCACTATCGACTAGTCTCCATTCATTGTCAAATTTTTTAAATAAAATTACACTAAGTCCGTTCTTTTTACTACAATCTGTACGTATTTTCGTCTCACGATTGCAATTGTAATGTGCCAATATTGGTGGCGAAGAGAGTAAAGTTTTTATCTCCTGAAAAGCGTTCTCGTGTACTGGAGTCCATAACCAATCATTCTTTTTGCTTAGTAAATCTCTCAGCGGTTCTGCTGTTTTCGAAAACTTTGGGCTAAATCGTGCCAATTGCTGGGCCATACCGAAAAAACTCCTTAACTCTGTGATGCATGTCGGTGTTGGAAATTCAATGATTGATTCAATTTTTGATGCAAGTGGTTTTATACCTTCTGCTGATATCAAATGTCCGAGAAATTCTACTTCGCTTCGACGAAATTTGCATTTTTGTTCATTTAACGTAACGTTATACTCTTCAAGTTTTTTAAACAGTCTGTCAAGATTCTCATCGTGTTCTTGTACGTTTTTACCGTAAACTAGAAAATCATCCATACTTTTAATCACACCTTCAAGTCCTTCTACTACTTCGTCCATTTTTTTACTGAATATCTCCGGCATTGATGTCAATCCGAACGGTGCACGAGTTGGGCAATAACGACCAAACGGTGTCGTAAAAGTTGCTTTTAATTGACTCTCCTCACTCAAAGGCATTTGTCAATATCCTGAATTTGCGTCTAGTTTTGAAAATACTTTGCCGTTGTCTCCAATTTGAGCTAATGTCTCATCACAACTTGGTAGTTGGTAAAATTCACGTTTCGTTGTTTTGTTTAATTGTGTTAAGTCAATACAAATTCGTAATCTTGCTGGTTGGCCTGGTATTGTTGGTTTTTGGACAGCTACCATGGGATGACACCATGCTGTAGGTTTGTCAACTTTTCGAATCACTCCCATGGATTCCATTCTCTCTAGTTCTTTTTTTACTGGCTCCATCATTGGTAAAGGTATTCGTCTTGGTGCATTAATGTGATATGGGGTAACGTTTTCCATCAATTCAATTTTAACAGGTTCACCTTTAATTTTACCAAGTCCCTCAAACAATTTTGGATACTTTTCAATAATGTCATTCGATATTGCTGAAACTTTGGTATTGTCTATCTTATTCGAATTAAGTCGTACTACGTCGAATTTCTTGAGAGCTGGTAATCCTAACAACGGTATTCGAACTTTTTCACATACATACATATTCAATACATCGGTTATTTCATTAAATGACACTTTGATTGCTACGAACCCTATACAGTTCAAGGGTTTTCCATCTGGACCAACAAGTTTTCGATTTGTTGATCTCATTGCAGCTTTGTTTATTCCTAATGGACTCAAATGTCTCTCACCAACTACAGTCACTTCTGCTCCAGTATCAATCTTAAAAGGTACTTGTCCTACTTTGGTACGAACAACAGTCTCCCAACAATTTTGCATAAATTGTACTGATGTTTGGATACTTTCAGATTCAACCTCGTCCACCCCCTCGACACTACCCGCTGAAATACCCCCCAGATAGAAAAGATCTAAAGGTTCATTGTTCTCTTGTTGGTGTACTCCCCCAGCCTGTTTTCCCTGACAAACTTTGCTATTCGAAAAATGGTTTGCTTTCCCACAGTCTCTGCATTCTTTACCCCAGGCTGGGCAATTTTTCCTACCAAATTCATGGTTTCGTGAACAAAATTTACAATTAACTCGATTCTTACCATCTCCAAATTGACGTGTTTGTTGATTGTTACTTCTCTTGTTATTGTTGTTATAAAAATCAGTATGTTGAGTTCCTACCCTGTCTACTGCAGTTCCTGAAGGTTCTTGTGTATTTGAGGTTCGAAGGGTTGACATCCCAGTGGATGCTGTTTCTGCAGATTTACAAATTTCGAGTGTCTTCGCCAACGTCAAATCTCGTTCAGCCAACAGTTTCTCACGTACAACATCACTTGAAATTCCACTGATGATTCGATCTCGAAGTAAACTTGGGTAGCATTGTGGGGTATCACAAAAGTTACAATTTTTGCTCAAAAGTTTCAATTCTGTCACAAAGTCATCAAAACTTTCACCAGATTCCTGTTTTCTGGCAAAGAATTTATGTCGTTCTAATGTTTCGTTGATGACTCCCTTAGCAAATTGCTCAAGTTTGTCGATTATTGTCTCAGGATTTCTCTTCTCAGCCTCCGATAAATTTAATGAATCATAAATGTTTCTTGTCTCAGAAGAAAAACAGTATCTAATCATGGCAGCTCTATATTCTGCTGGTTTTTGAGCTCCATCAGTCAAAAGCAAGTAGTCATCCCATTTTTCTTTCCAGATTTTGAAAGCATAATGTCTATCCACAGAAAAGTCAAGTGTAGGAGGTTTGAAACCACCTTTATTAGTTCCACTTCCTGCTCCTCCTTCTTCAGCCATTTCATTGAAGAACACCAAAAATTTTTGTAAAACTATAATTTTCTTCTTTTCAGCAACAATCACATGCTCGCAGCGCCATGTTGTTTTCTAGAATGATCTTCTCAAGATAAGGCCCTATCTACATAACATAAACATAAGACGGTCCGTAAGGGCCCGTTTCTACTATGATAATATATAACGCTCTATATACACTATGATACATAACNTTATTTATCATGTCAGTTTTATTTATAAGAATCGATCGATCTAAAATGTTAAAATACTTTAAGTAAGTAAAGAGCCCTGTGTTTCACTGGGTACTTGCCGAAAATCCTTTGACATGTCTGACATTTATTGACAAAATGACCCTTTTGAACCAAACTATTGAAAGGGTCGTTAATAGGACTTTAATAGACTTCATTTTATGTAGCAAAAATTCTTATTGTGCTCAATAAAATGCTTTCAGTATCGCAAGTAGAAATTTTCAGTAGGAACTACTACAAGGCTGTTTTAGAGGTGTCATTTGACAAGTTAAATTTGACGAAAAAAATTTTTGATAAAATCTTGACAAGTTATTGAATATTAAAAGCTTCGCAAACCAATTCCAAGAAATTTTGGCCACCATTGATAGATGCAGATCATCAATATGATAGAGATAGATGACCCCCATTTTATATACCGCCTTTTTAGACATGTGTCTATCTCTTCTAATAAGACAGAAGGGGAGTAATTTAGGAAAAAGGAGTTTTCTTATAAAAAGCATTAGAGAGGAGGTTTGGAAAATCAAGATAATGGCTTTGTTTAAATTTATACTAGATGAGGAAAGAGCATATTTACTCATACGTAAATATGCTAAATATTCTTTTAGATAACACTTTTTTCAAGTAAATATAAAGCAACAAAGACTTGTTGTTAGCATTCAGATATTACAAAACCATTTTTTTTAGAATAGAGATTTCGAACAAGCGAAGGAGAGTTCTGGTCTGTAAAGTATACAAACTGAGTAGGTAATAGGTAGTAAGTAGTAGGTAGTAAGTATTAAGTAGTAGGTAGTAGGCGTTTTGTACTTGCCGATTAAATTTTGCAATTGCCATTTTCTGGAAATTTTTGCGTATTAAATTTCACGAAGGTTTTAAGGTTTTCCGTAGTAATATTTTTTGTTCCCAAGCAGGTCCTCTTTCAAATCAAACAAAAAATTTTCGATTTCGATGATTTTTTAATTGCCGATGACGTCATTGATGATGTCATTTTTTGAGCTATTTTCCTTTATAGCTTCTCAAATATTGATTGTCAGGTATATGTTGTGATATTTTTTGGAATCCTGGATATATCTGGCATGAGCCTATTTGAGCTCGATTCACTTTATTCAGCCCTAGCAAAAGTGATGAGGTCACATGGGGACCAGCAAAATGGTCAAAATTTTTCTCACCACTCGTTTTTATGATCTTATAGACTTAATTTATCATTTAAAAAAGTTAGTTTGCTTTTAACAAGTCTGTGCACACGAAGAACAGTGTAGCTCTCACTAAATTGGGCATTTTCAAAAAGTGGAAATAACGAAAGAAAATTACTGATTTTGCTTGAAACACGACCTATTGGGTGTAAACATACTAAAAATAGTAACCAAGTGTAAGAAAATTTTTGCGATTTTCAGCCTATTTTTTGCGTGTATAATTTCGCAATTTTGTACTTTTGAAAAATTTATAAACGGTATTAAGTTTTGCAAAAACACGCGGAATTTAATACCATTCAAAGGTAGATCAAAAGAAGAACTACCAAATCTTAGAGTGCATACACTGACCTTTATATACCCTGGACCAAGCTTCTCAATCCCAGCCAAGCAAAATCTTTGATCAGAGTTTTTAGAAAATTGGTACCCCAATGGCGGCACTACTCGATAGCGGTGTAAATGCATCGAGAGCGCTAGGTCTACTTTTCCTCGAATTCTTTTGATGATGTAGCAGCGTTAGAAGTTAATTTTTAACATTGCAATGGCTTCTCCTCGGGTACCAATTCCAAAAAAACTCCAATCAAAGATGGCAGATATTGCTTGGTCCAGGGTTATATAAAGGTCAGTGGGTAAATAGTATAGCCAAAAACCCAAAAAAGTGAAACAGGGGGTTTGGCGAAAGCATTGATTCATTTAAAAGTTTACCTAAACAGACTATCAAAGCCGACAGTCTTTTTCTGTGTTTTCTTCGTTCGCTAAACCGAGGGTTTAGCCAGCAGTCGGCACCATTTGATTTTTTGTTTTGCTAAACCATTATTCTGACCAAGCACTACACCTTGTTTACGCTGGTTCACTAAGCGTGCGCATGCATAAGCCTTAAGCTTTACGTTTTTTTTTCAGCTAGGCTACGATTTTGAAATTCGTTACTGTGACTTCAGGCATTTAATATCAAAATGGTAGCAGAGTAGTGTTAGATCCTAGAAATCGAACTAGCAATGGAAGAGCTTCTTTGTTTATTTAAACAAACCCAAACCAGATCAATAAAATATATTTGGAATTATATTTTTGACATTAACAACTCTCTTTCAAACATTTTCTTTGTGTTTTACAGTACTTGAAGCTGACCTGTCAACGCTGACCTGTGACCCGTGACCTGTGACCTGTGACCTGCGTTTTACACTAACCGATTGTTTTTTAGATAAACGAGATTTTGGTACCCTGAATATCAGAGGTTAAGTTTATATATTAACCTCTGAAGACCAATAATAGAAATTTTATCCCGCATGTGTCAATTTAATCACCTTTTTCACCTATTTTGATCATTTAAACTCATTAAAGAGCTCATAAATCCTCAAAAACTCCATTAAAATATGGAAAATGTTAGACTCTATCAAAATTATGAAAATATTTCAGTTTGTGACGTCATTATCGGCACTTTTGAGGGTTTCAGGGGGGTAAAAAGTGCTATTTTTGTCGAATTTTCACCTATTTCGACCATAAAAACTTATGGAAGAGCTCATAGATGCTCAAAAACCCAAGAAAAAGTGGAAAACTCTAGACTTTATCAAAATCATGAAAAACTTCAGTTTGTGAGGTCATTATTGGCAATTTTTGGTGTTTCACGGGGTAAAGTTGATATTTTTTGTCAATTTTTCACCTGCTTTGACCATTTAATCCCATTGAAGAGCTCAAAAATGTTCATAAATTTTAAAAAACTTTGAGAAAAAAGTGGAAAAAGATGGACTTTATCAATATCATGGAAATCTTTCAGGTTGTGACGTCATCACAGACGATTTATAAGCATTTGAGCGGTAAAATTGCGTTTTCTCCATTTTTATTTTTTCATAAAAGTCATAAATTTAAGTCAAGTCATATAATATTTGCAATTAGAAGTGGCTTAAATTCGACGAATTCCAGGAGATAACAGTTTAAAAGGAATATAGTTTATGGCGCAATCGATGCCGATGATATTGTAGCGCGGGAATTCCAATATCACAAGCACTGTTTAGGGGATTTTTCTCGGAAACGGAAAAGCTAAGAACCAGAAAACTGAAATCTTTACAGCCGAATGTTCAAAATGTATAAAACAACTCAGAAGCTTAAGTCGTTCGTCAATCAGTCTATTTTGTTTGTATTTCGAAATCTGCTGAAAGGCCACAGAATATTTGTTCAAATTACAGGAAATCAAATGTGGATCTAAGTTTGTAATTTTAACCCGGTGATGCTCAAAAGCAGATTCAATAAAACTTAGAATACGTAGTCTCAATCGCTTTTATGTACCCTTCAAGGTTTGGGTAGGTTGCTCTATATGACGATATTTTCTAAAGTCTCAAATCATCATTTAAGGAAACTCAAGCAAGTGAGAATTGGGCAGTTACGAAATACTGACGATGAATAATTGGCACGTAAGTGTTTCGAGAAACTTTACAAGATATTCATGAACTGGCAGATTGTCGCTATCGTCATAAACTAAACCCGCTTGAAAATGGAGTATTGCATTTTTCAAGTTACCAGAACAAGTGTTAAGGTTGTACTGGGACAAATAATTGGACGGAGTCCGGTTTCATGACTGCTCCCACCTTGTTTGTAAGAGTTACACGCGACTCTCGCCCGACCAGTCAGATTGTTGACTGGTGAAAATAATCACCACGATATTGAAGTGTCAGGGAAGAGTATGGCGAACCCCTACATCAGTCCAACTATTTCTGTCATGTGTATTGAGGGATTACGACGTTAGTAAACGTCAGAAAGGTAATACATATACTCTGTCACGATTGGTAGAATCGTTTACCGTTAATCTTGTCGGGTGCATGTCACTAGTCCGACACTTTCTAGTCCGACAGTAAAATAGTCCGAATCTATAAAATAAATTTAAAATTTGGAAGTCTTTTTTTCCGACGTCACTTTTGTCCTAAAACGAAAGATTTTTATAAAAGATGTGCCTCCTCTTCCGCGATTAATATTACGTTTTATATATTTTGTTTTTTTTGACTCGTTGTCGGAAAAAATTGTTGTCGGAATACTGACGCATTCGTCAAACGTCGGACATTTTACTGACGACCTCCCATCTTGTCAACACCGTCAGTAGAGGAAAAGCATTCACAACATGACGGGTCGAAAGCACCGTAAGGATTATAAAATGGGACACTCAATAAGTTACACTAAAGTTTTTGACATCAAGGCCTCTTTAGCAGAGCACGTAGTTGAAAAAGCTGAAAATTTTAATGTCTTACTTTTGTTACCAGAAGAGGAAGAAACTATTGGGCCTTTTTTTAATAAATCACACATTTTTCTTGATTTTGGCGAGTTTAAGTGGCAACCGAATCTCAGTTCAGCCTTCCTAAAATCGAATTTTGTTCATATTTACCAAAGAAAACGCTAAAGTTAGCATTTTACCTAATTTTGAATTTTTATGGTAAAAAAACTGTTTTTTCTGTCGGATGTACGTGTACGTCCGACAGATATTTGAGCTTCAATAGCGAAATACTTGATAATATCTGTAAGCCAAATTTGATAGCACCAAAACTACTAAACGAAATCTTTCAGAAAATATATATTTTGAAAGGTAACACTTTTCCCTCGCTCCAGGATTCGAAAAACCAAAACCGGTACGTCCGACAGGGTACGTCCGACAGTCGACTCAAGTTTTTGATGAGCCATTAGACTTATTCATTAACAGAGAAGTTACCTCAATTCAAGTGTCGAAAGGCTAATTTTCATGGAAATACATCACTCTTGGGTTAATGTCTCTATCCATTTGGAGTGCAGGAAACCTCAAAGTTGGACAATAAAAAATCATATTTATCGATGTACGTCCGACAGACACATAAAAAAGCCATTAGAAAAAATCCAATTCAAAAATTTTTGACCCCCTGAAATGCTAAAAAAATGATAGTGGTGACGCCATAACCTGAACCTTTTATGATATTGATGAAGTCCAAAATCATTCACTTATTTGAAGACTTTTTGAGCTCCCTTCAATGGGTTAAAATGATCAAAATAGGTGAAATTGGGCAAAAATAGCAATTTTTACCCCGAGAAACCCTGGAGAGTCAAATTTTCAGCCAATAATGCCCGTCAAAACTGAAAAAGGATTTTTTCACAATTGTGAGGAATCAACGTTTTTTTTTAGGAGTTTTGAAACATTTGGAAGTTTTTCAAAGTTTAAATGTCAAAAGTCCAAAAAATAGGCAAAATTGTTTTTTGCCCGTTTTTGTTCAGCAAAACCCCCGGAATTTTTTTTTCGAAAAATTTTTTTTTTCAAATAGTTGTTCTACTTATTTTGAGTATTTCTGCAAAATTTCAAGTCATTTTCTTGGCTAGTTCAAAAGATATTGTCTAATGTTGTTGACAGGAAAACGGCTTCTCCATAGTAATTCCTTACCCTAGCGCTTTAGGACCCCCTACTTCAGACCCTCTGGAGACCAAAAGCCCCCTCTAAACGCTATTTACCTTTCGATTCCATAAACTAGAGATGTTAAGCAACACGAAAATCGTATTGTAATTTAGGACCCCCCTAGGTGGTGCTACCCCGCACTCAGGAGCTGGTCTATTTGCAGTTTAGTGAAACGTTTTTGAGTTTTTTGGTTTTGAACATTAAAAGGTATGCAACATTATATTTTCTTCAAAAAGGCCAACATTCTTGTTTTGTTAAAAAAATCAAAGGAGAAGTGCCAAAAAGCGTTTTGAACCCATTTTTTTATATGTATTAGCTATCGCATAGTGAAGAGTGCAATATGAGATTTATTTCTCGAGTTTTTCTTTATTTTCAATCTTTATTAGGCAAGTGAAAATAACGGTAAAAATAAAAGAACGAGAAAAATAAATCCATAATGCACAAGGCATTAGCATTATGTGATAACTGGTTTGTCGTAGAGTGGAAAATGCAGGTGTTTGAAGAAAATATATCAGTTTGTAGCTTGATTTACCTTAAGGGAAGAAATTTTCGCGAAATTAAATTCCGCAAAACACACAAAAATGGCTAAACTGCGAAATCAAATTCCGCGAAACAGGAATATTCTCACAATTAAAAAAATCACCCCTAAAATTGGTCTTTTCAGGGCAAAATAGGGCATTTCGTAGAAAAATAATTCCCTCAACCGCGAAATTAAATTCCGTGAAACTTTTCAAATCGGCTCATTCGCGAAATTAAATTCCGCAAAAATTTCTTCTCTACGTGTTTTATATAAGATATCAGTGCACACAACAAAGAAAAATTCGTCAATTTGTAGAAGCTGAAACTCTTTATTGTTCGATATATATGGTAATATTCAACATTATCCATTATGTTTGCGAGATATAGGGTTGAAATTTTTTGCATTTTTGTCTCTTTTCCAGTTCTTTTTTACTTCAATTTGAATTAGCGTTAAAATTGCTTACACTACAATGAATTCTAATGCTATTTTTAGGTATCACATCAATTGGGTAAGCGCTATTCTTTCTCGGTACCCTTATATTGTCCTCGATATTTTCTAAAAGATGAACGTGAACAAAATCTAAGGCGTTTCAGAGAAAAAGGAACTGGAGGAAGAGTTCTTCTTCCGTGTGGACTAATTTCTGGCAAGGAAAGATCTTTTATGTTTTCTTAACATGAAAGGCTGTTAAATGAAAAGTACAAATTGTTGCCAAAATTTACATTTTTCCGGTTACTGTTACAGAATTGTGCAACCTTAGTGCTATGGCAGGCTATGGTAGATTTTTATTCCTATTTTTTTTACTCCAAACCTGATTTTCTCTGAAACGCCATAGATTTTGTTGGAATAGTACCCAAGGTGGAAATTCGCGTCAACTGGGTACCACACTTTATAAACTAAGGTTAAGTAACTTTAGTAAAAGACAAGGTTTAGTTTACTTTGTTTCTTGACGACAGCCCATCCATCGCTGTAGCATTTAAAAGATCCTTTAACATCTGCTTCATTTGGACATGCTAACATAAACCATCCACATGAAAGACTGTGAATCAATGTGTAAGCTATCAAGAAATACTTGAACGACCTTAGTGCTTTGGTGTTGAACCCCAGCTGATCTTCGTAATGTCCTGTTGAAAAAAATAAAATATTGATACAGATTCCAATCTTATTGCATCTTTAGTCCAGGTCAAAAGATATTGAACTACTCTCGGGTACTTAATAGCCGTCCCCCCCCGCTAATTAATTTTTCGAAAATTTTCCACCCAGGACATTCTTATTCCAACCCCCCCGCTTATAAAATTTTTGGGAAAATGTTTTTGAAAGTTCCCTTTTTTGTCCTAATTCAGCTGTATTAGCCTCTTTTTCAAAAATTTTCCACCCCGGCTATTAGGTACCCGAGAGTATAGCTAAATAACATTCCATATCACAACACTGTTCTAAAAAAATTTCTACTTCTACTCTTCGAAAGCTGATTGGACAAAGTCATTTTAGAGAAAATAGAAAAGAAAGTCAAGAAGGAACTGGAAGGAACGAAGGAATATAGTCTGGCAGAAAAAAATGTGACCTTGAAAAAAATTCAGTGTTAACGTTCTTGTTACATAGTGTGCAGAAGGGTCCAGCCCCCAGCATTTTTCAGGGGGGGGTAAGGAAAATAACCCCAGGCTAAATTCTAGAAACATAGCCCCCACCTTCACAAGGCAAAATATCAAAGAAATTTTGCATGCAAATTCTTGATAAATTTTTTGTTCCACAGGCAAAAAAAATTTTCAAGGGGGGTGAAACCTTCCCCACAGCATATATTTTGAACATAATTTAAAATATCTTCAACCTATCAGCTCTGCCCCCAATTCTACTACACAACACTCAGCATACCCCCCTAGCAAGCTAGCCTCCAATATTTTCTGAAAAATACGGCCCCTAATCAAACAAAAATGGTTTAGCCCCCCCCCCCTAGCTAACTTAGGGTGCATTCTATGCGTTGGTACCGTTAGAAGCGGAATTTTATGAGGTTTAAGATAATCAGAGCCTTACGTTGAGGCCCTTGAGGAACATTTTTGGTGAAAAAAAACAACAGTAAGGGTTATTGAAGTCTCTTAAAGATATGATCGATTGAAAATTTGCTTAACTTCGTTGTTTTTTCCCTCTTAAAATGCTAAATCAGGCCCACTTAAGGGCTCTAAAGGTTAATTTTTGTCAAAATATTGGTTGATCTTCTCTAGCCAACTACTCTCGGGTACCTAATAGCCGTCCCCCCCCCCGCTAATTAATTTTTCGAAAATTTTCCACCCAGGACATTCTTATTCCAACCCCCCCGCTTATTAATTTTTGGGAAAATGTTTTTGAAAGTTCCTTTTTTTGTCTTAATTCTGCTGTATTAGCCTCCTTATCAAACATTTTCAACCCAGGACATTTTTATTTTATTCCAACCCCCCCCCCGCTTATTAAATTTTGAGATTTTTTCCAACCCCCCCTGCTTATTCCAACCCCCCCCCCCCCGGCTATAAGGTACCCGAGAGTAATCATTGGCATTAAGGGAACAACTGTAAAAAATTCCAGGTCATTTCCATCAACAGATGACATTTTACGACTGTTTCTTTATTTTTAAGTACAGACTATGTAAAAAAATGAGACTGACATCTGGCCTTTCCTACCATTCCAGGGCCTATATTTTCAAGAAAAGCCTCAACCTTTCACAGTTTGATGAATATTATTTTTAAATATAGACAGGTTACTTCAACTAAATGGGTTTAACAGTACTTAATTCCTATTCAAAAACTTTTTAGACTCATTCAGAAATCCTCTGAGATTTTTTGAGGCTATAAACTAGACCTACTAAGGAAGCCTTGCTGAAAGTTTCAAAAAGATTTGTTGTTGACGCAAAAAGATACACCATCTTGAATTTTGCTCCAGATTAATCAAAACACTTGGACTTAGAAATTTTGCGGTAAAGCGCAAATTATTGTCAAAGTAGGATTTCTGAATGAGTCTAAAAAGTTTTTGAATAGGAATTAAGTACTGTTAAACCCATTTAGTTGAAGTAGCCTGCTTATATTTAAGATTATTATTCACCAAACTGTGAAAGGTTGAGGCGTTTCCTGGAAATATGGGCTCTGGAATGGTAGGAAAGGCCAGATGCCAGTCTCATTTTTTTACATATTCTGTACTTAAAAATAAAGAAACAGTCATAAAATGTCATCTGTTGATGGAAATGACCTGAAATCTTTTTCAGTTGTTCCCCTAATGCCAATGATTAGTTGGCTAGAGAAGATCAAACCAATATTTTGACAAAAAATTCCTGTTAGAGCCCTTAAGTGGGCCTGATTTAGCATTTTACGAGGGAGAAAACAACGAAGTTAAGCTAATTTTCAATCGATCATATCTTTAAGAGACTTCAAAAGCCCATTGAGATTTTTTTGAGGCTATAAACTAGACCTACTAAGGAAGCCTTGCTGAAAATTTCAAAAAAATTTGGTGTTGCCTTAAAAAGATACGCCATCTTGAATTTTGCTCCAGGTCTGCCAAAATAGCAATTTTTTCGGTCATTTTTGACGGTTACGCAAAGATGGAAATCATGAAAATGCTATTTTTGTGGCCAAAACCCACCAGTAAACCACTCCAGGTCAAAAGTTTACTTCAAAAAAGTCCCAAGGACCATCAGCAGCCAGCTAAAAGTGCTTCCAAACCCAGATTACGCAACGTTTGAAGCCCTCTACAGGAGGTGCTAGAGATTTTCGGGGAAAATTTTGGAGACTCAATTTGATTTTTTCTGATTCCCTACAAAAAGTTCTTGAAATCCACTGTAAATCAGCTTTCTAATGTACTTGAATAAAAATTCATTGGCTTTCAAAATCTGCTCCCCACCAGAGTTCATGATTTTTAGGGGTCAATTTTCGCTTAGTAGCCCATCTTTGAGACGTTGTATCTTCAGAACTACTTGAGATATCAAGGTGAAATTTTCAGAGTCTTATTTTCTTGTGTGATAGATCATTTGGTCAAAATTTCATCAAAATCTAAGAGGGTGAGGTATCAGACTTTCTTTATTCTGAAGGTTTTTAAAAAAAATGGCTCTTAAATCATTCAGGCCCAGAAAACCTTTTAAGCTGTTTTTGGCCCAAATTTGCCCAAAATAATTAAAATTCCTTAAAAATCTGGCTCCGTCACATTTTTTGGGCATTGCCATTTTGCATCATTGTGCAAAAAATCAGAAAAAAATTATGAGTCAACATTGAGAAAAGCTATATTTTCTTATTTGGTTAAAGGGAATTTCCCCAAAATACGAATATCCGTCTTTTAAGGCGAATAAGAATTTCGCGGGAAAAACCACTTCAGCCATTCTTTAGAGAATCTTGCCCTCCATCTTTGTACAAAAAATCAGAAAAAAGTAATGACAGGATTTTACACAAAGTCCAAAAAACCCTATTTTTAGGTAGTTTTTGGCCCAAATTTACCAAATATATTTTTTTTCAAAAATCTGGCTCCGTCACATTTTAGGCATTGCCATTTTGCATCATTGTGCAAAAAATCAGAAAAAAATAATGAGTCAACTTTGAGAAAAGCTATATTTTCTTATTTGGTTAAAGGGAATTTCCCCAAAAAACGAAAATCCGTTTTTTAGGGCGAAAAAGAATTTTCCGGGAAAAACCACTTCAGCCATTCTTTAGAGAATCTTGCCCTCCATCTTTGTACAAAAAATCAGAAAAAAGTAATGACAGGATTTTGCAAAAAGTCCAAAAAACCCTATTTTTAGGCAGTTTTTGGCCCAAATTTGCCCAAATATATTTTTTTTCGAAAATCGGGATCCGACACATTTTAGGCATTGCCATTTTGCATCATTGTGCAAAAAATCAGAAAAAAATAATGAGTCAACATTGTTAAAAGCTATATTTTCTTATTTGGTTAAAGGGAATTTCCCCCAAAATACGAAAATCCGTTATTTAAGACGAATAAGAATTTTCCGGGAAAAACCACTTCAGCCATTCTTTAGAGAATCTTGCCCTTCATCTTTGTACAAAAAATCAGAAAAAAGTAATGACAGGATTTTACACAAAGTCCAAAAAACCCTATTTTTAGGTAGTTTTTGGCCCAAATTTGCCCAAATAAATTTTTTCTTAAAAATCGGGCTCCGTCACGTTCTGGGCATTGCCATTTTGCATCATTGTGCAAAAAATCAGAAAAAACTAATGAGCCAATCCTGAGAAAAGCTGGTAACAGACGGACGGACATGGGTTAATTTATAGAACCTTCACCGGGGCACCCGGAGGTAGGTCCAAAAATTGAAAAAATAGCTCACAAAGTCACGAAATCAAGCCTCACCGATATGAACCTTAAATACTCTGAAATCGCATCTTTAAACACCAACCACAAAACCAAATTAGAAAAACAGGAAAACGATATCGCACAACTAACAACAGTCACAAACTCTTACACAGAAACCATAGAAAATCTTAATAAACAAAATAAAGAACTAAACGACCGCCTCGAAACCCTGGAAGTAGAAAATCTAACTCTCACAAACAAACTCGAACAGTACGAAAAAGGATTACCACTCACCGAATTACTACCACTACTATACACTCTATTATCAACCGTACACAAACAAAAAATGGAAAACACTGAAATATACTCTCTAATTATAGACACCACAAAAAAATTAACCGGGAATGACCCAGCAAAGGACAAGGCACTAAAAACATCATTCGAAAAGCTAGGCATAGCAAGCAGAAAACCAAAAGTAACATTACCATCCACAACTGTCCACAAGCAGTAAACAAGCCAACCTTTCAGCACAGTATTTCACGGCAAGTCAAAAAAATAAAAATCAATAGAACTTCTCTCAAATAACCACAAGTATAAAAACAACACTAACAAGTGATACCTTTATGGACCTACCTGGTTATCAAACTAATCAAAGAACATTGAAACAATGAAACACATAAGACATAACTGGTCAAAATACAAAATAATAAAGAACAAGTAATACTTTAATGGACCTACCTATTTATAAAACGAATAATTAGAATTTAATGGAAGTAATGTATAATTTTAAATTTCGATTTATATATCTATTGGAACGGAGAAAGCAATTAAGAAACGCATCGATGTTTAACGGGACATTTCCAGTTCTAGCGGCCGGAAAAATTTCTTTTTCGAAAATTGGGCTCTGTCACATTTTGGGCATTGCCATTTTACATCATTGTGCAAAAAATCATGAAAATCTGTCGAGTATAAGTTGAAAAAATGAAGGAAAACCGTTTTACGCCGGTTTTCGGCTGTTCCGGCGATTTTTAAGGAGGATGATTTTTTTGGAAATCAAACGATGCTAAGTTTTGGGCATCATCATAAAGAACATGTTTCTGTAAAGAAACAATTAAATAAAATGAAAAAATGTGACGTTAATGTGAAAAAACGACGATTTCCGGCACATTTCCGGTTCTACAGACCGGCAAAAAAATTTTTTCGGCAAACGGTTTTCGACACCTTTTCGGCAGTACTAATGTGCATCTATGTGCAAAAAATCGCAAAAAACTAATGATAAAATCTCGAGAAAATCTCAAAAAACCGCTTTTTTCGGGACATTTCCGGTTCTACCGGCCGGAAAAAAATTTTTTTCGAAAATCGGGCTCCGTCACATTCGAGGGTTTATAGTAATGCACCTTTGTGCAAAAAATCAGAAAAATTGAATGAGCCAATCTCGAGAAAAGTTGGTAACTAACGAACGAACGAACTAACTAACTAACTAACTAACGAACACGGGTTAATTTATAGGACCTCCACCCCACCGGGGTAGGTCCAAAAATTAAAGCATATCTATTGGGAGAAACTATCAACACAATTGAAAAATACTTTTGAAAAAGAAATAAAAAATGCTATTAAACACTTTTCTTTATAAAAACAATCCACTATCAGAAAAATGCACAGCTTAATAAATAAGGTTTACAGAAAACTCAAACCATGATCTCAAATTACTCTAACATCTCTAACATAGCGAACACATTGAATATACATACAAACATCCGGCCACAGGCCAAGAAAGCACATTGGACATTGCAGTATGGGACCCAAATAAAATAACTCATTCAATAACAACGCAAAACATAGATGAAGTAGGCAGTGACCACACCCCGGTTTCCTTTCAAATAAAAATAAAAGACGAACTCGAAAAATCAAAAATAAACAGCAAAATCAAACAATATAATAAAGTTAACTGGGTTAATACAAATAACCTCCTTCTAAACAAATTCCAAAACCCTCCAAAAAATAAAAATGAAATTGACGAAAACATCTCTAGACTGGAAAAATACATCACAACAATTACTAAGGTTATCCCAGAAACATCAATAAACAGATCAAACCACGGCATAAACTCTCAAATTAGGAAAGACATCAAGGAAAAAAGAAAACTACAAAAAGAATACAAAAGAACCAGAAACCCCGTCACAAAAACCAAATTCAACAATCTAAACAAAAAAATCCAAAAAGACATAAGGCAATCTGAGTCAAGATTTACAAACAAAAACGTAGATCTTGGGAACTCCAAAAACTCCAAAGACTCATAGAAAGGTATTAATAACATCTTAGGAAAAAAAGAAAAATCATCCATCAAAAAAATCTACAATCCCACAACAAAAAAGGATACAACAAAAAAAGATGAGATAGCTGATCTATTCAGGAAAAGTCAGGAGGAGATATTCCAAGGTAACATAACAGCAGACATAGAACATGAAAACAACGCCAATACATGGTACAATGAAACAAACTTTACGAACATCTACTCTAGAACGGACCACTTTGAAACAGAAAAAATCTCAAAAATAATAAAAAACTCTCAAATAAAAAAGCTCCTGAAATAGACAGCATGCAAAATATAATTATAAAAAACCTTGAGCCAAGCCTATCACCCATTTTAAAAAATATTTTTGATTCATGTTATGAAATAGGATATTTTCCCGAACGTTGGAAGGAGGGAAAAGTGATCATGCTATATAAAAACAAAGGACCAAAAAATGACACAAAAAACTACAGACCGATAACTCTCCTCAACCAACTAGGCAAAATATTTGAAAAAACAATTGAAATAAAAATTAGAAAATGGGCAGAAGAAAACGAAAAAATCAATAAAGAACAATCAGGTTTTAGAGAAAAAAGATCCACAAACGACCAACTTTTTATAATCACTCAAAAAATTACAGAAGCCTTCAATCGAAGAAAAAGCGTAGACGCAATATTTATTGATTTCGAAAAATGCTTTGACAAAATATGGAAAAAAGGTCTTCAGTATAAACTTAATTCACTGAACATTTCAAATAAAAACCTCAACATCATAAACAGTTTCCTACACGATAGAAAAATCCATATACTGATTGAAAACGAAAAATCAAAAAGATTCTCCCTCAAGGCAGTTGCCTAAGTCCCCTACTCTTCATATTATTTGCAAGCGACATTCCTACAGATGAAAAAATACATTTCTCTCTCAATTCGCAGACGACCTAAGAAGAAATAGAAACTACTCAAAAAATCCAGCATTACAAAAACTTCTAGATGAAATAATCACATGGTGTGAAAAATGGAAATTAAAAATCAACTTTGGCAAAACAAAACATATCACATTTACAAAAAGTTCTGCAGAAATCGACAGACAATATACAATAAAAAACAAAAAAATCGACAAAGCAAACGAAATCTATTTTCTTGGACTTACATTTGACAAAAACCTTAACTTCAACACCCATATTGAAAACACCATCAACAGAACAACTAGATGCAGACACGTTATTCATAAATTTAACAATCTACAAAAAACATAAACATCTCGACAAAAAAGAAAATATACCTTTCACAACTCTAGAAAAAAATTGGTTCGCCAAAGCATCAAACGACGGAAAAAACATTATCAACCATATCAATTACAAATATTATCCGCTCTTTGACAAACATAAAACACCACATTTCATCATTAATAACCAATAAAAATCCTAAAAAAAGAATCGTGATATATGCACATACACCTATCTTGAACTCCACCTAAAAAATCAAAAAAAAACACAAAAAATCAAACAACTTAATTTCTCGAAAACCACAAGTCACAAAAATCATAAATATGTTTCCATCACCTGGATGAGTAAGTACAATTTATTTATAAATTACAAGAACCATTATCTAGATCCTTCACTGTCTAATCATTTCCATCCCTTTCTCCGTTTCAGTATATTGATATTTTTTAGGAAAAACACACAGATGTACGTTCGGTAAGCTGAAGCAAGACGACTAAACCAACCAAACAAAACGTGAACCAATCAAGGATGGAAAGAGACCAATCAACGTCTAAAGGCCATCACAAAAACACAAATCATCATCAATAATTGTAACATAGTAGTGTAGTTTTACCCATCTTATGATGGAGATAGAACTGTAAATTAGAAAGAGAATATAAGATATTATTATGGCAATGGATGTAAATTAAAGAATAATATTAAGAAGATAATGTGTTCGAAATACTTTAATCGTAGAAATTTTCGCGAGACTAATTTTAGCGTTTTAGCGAGTTTTCCCTGTTTTCGCTAAAATAAATCTTGCTAAAACACGCCGAATCGCTAGATCGCTAAAATTTATCCACGCAAAATTTCTGGTTATATTGCCTTGATACATTTTTATCAATAGAAAGGGTTTCAGTGCAAAAAAATGCTAGAAAACGAATTCAATCAATAATGTACTGTAATACGAGTATTCGCTAAAATTTATCCACGCAAAATTTTTTGAAATCGTGATTCGCTAAAATAAATCCAAAAAAAATCAAGATTTTCCTGGCTCGCTAATATACGCTAAAATTAGTCTTGCTAAAATTTCTACGATTAAAGTATTTCGAACACATTTTCAAAAAGCACCATAGAACTACGTGTATCCAACCAGGGGATATACGACACTATCTACACTGGAGCACTAAAAGATAACACCACACAACAATCTGAACAAGAAATGATGTCGTCGTTAAAACATACTCCAAGCCAAGATGCAATGTGTTTATCAAATGCAAGTTCACAGTATATTCTCTAGTCAGGGATAACAATCACAAATTCAAAGTGTCTTTAGTCAGGAAAACATTACAATCACACAAGTTTCAAAAGATTAGAAAATCCACGAAACCTCTGACTTCATGAATGCAAGAACCAAGCATTAAAGACATTGTTTTGGGGTCACTGGGTAAACAATCCCATATAACTTGTTCCAGAGGTGTTGCCCATTTAAGAGTTTGTATTACAAATATTTCTTGTACTGCCCATTTTCTCATCAATTCTTCAACTTGAACCAGTTTCACATCTCAATAGAATGTTAATATCATTTTGCGAATCATTTAATGTCCAAAGTTATTGGTATGTAGCGTTTTCTTCATGTCAAGCAAATGTCTCGAAAATCTTTAAAAATGGTTGGTTTGGTATGTAGGCAAGGTAATCCATCATGGATATCTTTTTGTAATCAATGATAAAAAACTTTTGAAATTACTGATTTACTGATGATTACAGGTGAAGTGTTAGCCTCACATTTCATGTAATTATTGGTCGGCAATTAGATGAAAATTGTATATTTTTGGTTCGTCAGAAAAGAGCAACAACTTCTAAAAAGCCAAGAGTGAATTTTTGTCTATCTTGTATTTTGATCTGAAAAAAGCTAATTATTCGTGTCTAGATTACTCAAAAACTAGTGTGACTTTTTTCGTGCCTTGCAATCCTTTGTGCCTTCGTGCCTTCATGCCTTTCGAAAAGAAGTTTGTGCCTTTGAAAAAATAGTTTGTGCCTTTTGGAAAAAAGTTCTTGCCTTTGAAATAAAAGTTTGTGCCTTTTGGAAAAAAGTTTGTGCCTTTAAAAAAAAAAGTTTGTGCCATTTATAAAAAGTTTGTGCCTTTCAAAAAAATTGTTTGTGCCTTCGATAAAAACAAGAGCAATATTTTTGAAATATCTGTTCTTTTTTTCCAGGGCCCGGTTGTTCAAAAGTGGATTAGCGGCCGATTAGCTTAATTTTTGATTAAATCTCGATTAGCGCCGATTAACACAGGACTGTCGGTTGTTTGAAAAAAATACGCGGATTAAGAAGCTTTTTCCTACAAAAAATATTAAGTCGCTGCATTGAAGTGAGAATTCGAACGAAAAAAAGATTTTCGAATGTTTTGAAAACATTCGAAAATCTCTAGCACCTCCTGTAGAATTCGAACGAAAAAAAGATTTTGGAATGTTTTGAAAACATTCAAAAATCTCTAGCACCTCCTGTAGAGGGCTTCAAACTTTCCATAATCTGGGTTTGGAAGCACTTTTAGCTGTCTGCTGATGGTCCTTGTGACTTTTTTGACCTGGAGTGGTTTACTGGTGGGTTTTGGCCACAAAAATAACATTTTCAGGATTTCTATTTTTGCGTAACCGTCAAAAATGGACCGAAAAAATTGCTATCTTGGCAGATCTGGAGTAAAATTCAAGATGGCGTATCTTGTTGTTAAGGCAACTACAATTTTTTTTGAATCCCCACAAAAGTTTATCCCATCAAAGTACTTCACTTACCAAAATAAGAGGTCAAGCTGTAGAGACGTAGAATTTTCAAGACTTTCAATGCACGTGCCACCTTCTTGAAATCTTCAGCAGCAGCATCAAAATATTCAATATAATCAAGAGGTAGTAAAAAGCATGAAATTACATCGATAATAAACCTGTTCTTGAAATATCTGTCCTTTATCTTTTCTTTATTTAAAACTACCGTTCCTTTATCAATGTAGCCAATATTAAACTTCAGAATAATGTTTAAAACAAAAAGGGCATCAAATGTGTGAAGCATTAACATTAGGCCATTCTGACTGGCTTGGAACGCTATTTGAAATGTCACAAGAATTGTTGTCAACAAGCAAGTTAATGCAATCAACCCTTCCCATAATTGGATATACCATGATCCTGGAGATACACAGTTCGCTTGCTTTTTTTTCAAAACTAACGTGGATATGTCATCCACCTTGGCCATTGTCAAATTTGAAGAAACCTTGATGTAGCCATCATTATGATATATATAAGTTTCAAATGATCTTGAACAGACATTGCAATGACTTCCTTCACTCTTCACTGTAAGAGTATCATTCGCTTTACTGTTGTTGTATATGAGGGGGGGTTCCGCTCATAATGCCGGTCCGGACTAGCCGTCGTGGGTCGGGTCGCCGACTTTCGAAGGTTGTCGTGGGTCGGGTCGCCGACTCTCGAGGGTTGTCGTGGGTCGGGGCGGCGTCCTTCGAGAGTCGTCGTCCGACCAGGAAGTCGTTGGGAGGGACATCGTGGGAGCCTCTCTTTCATTTTATTCGTCCTCAATTTAATCTAATTAATTAATATGGTCTTTAATAAAATATGGATCCACCGTCCTTCGAGAGTCGTCGTTGGTCCGCCGTCCCTCGAGAGTCGTCGTCGGTCCGCCGTCCCTCGAGAGTCGTCGTCGGTCCGCCGTCCTTCGAGAGCCGTCGTTGGTCCGCCGTCCTTCGAGAGTCGTCGTCGGTATGCCGTCCTTCGAGAGTCGTCGTTGGTCCGCCGTCCTTCGAGAGTCGCCGGGTTAAAAAGGAGGGATGTTTAATTTTTAGAGTTTTTATTATGAGTGGGGATTCGGCTATACTTTTAAGAATAGTTCCACACTTCCCCCGCTTTTATTCCAAACCCCCGTTTATTAGGTACCCGAGAGCGAGGGGCGTGCAAATCACTCGAAAGATGGTGTACGAGATTTCTGATTTACTTTTGATTTATGATTTATTTATGATTTATAAAATTGTGTACGAGATTTGTTTTAGTGATTTTCTCCTCGCTCGAGAGTAAGAGGGGATCAACCTCGTGCCCGTGTATCCCAGACTTTATTTACGTTACTTGTGGACGCCAGAGAATACCCTAGTGTTGGCTGATCGAGTTCCCCCTCTCATATATCTAGCACCATATAGTAAAGCATAAAAAAGCTGGTAATGCGAAGGGAACGAGGTTGAGAGGGGATCAGCCTTTTCAACGGCTCATCTGTAGCTTTTAGTTGTGTTCCTTAAAAGCTATACAACAAGCTGCCCCTTGTAAAAACGACTACCCATGTTGTCTATGTCATATGTATTTCCATATTTCCATATTTTATTTCCAAGACATATGACTATACCTAGTCATACCTAGTACTAGGTAATAATAGGTACAGAATCCTTTTATTACCAAATACTTTCTGTATTGAGTGAGGGAGGGCCTTAACAACATTCCAAAAGAAAAAAATATATATGTACTTTTACTTTTTCAGGGTAAAGACCCTTTTTCTTGATTTCAGACATGCAAATTAATAATAAGTAAAAAGTTTCTAATAAGCAATTGACAAGTAAGAATGAATGATCTCACTAATTTGAAAATGTCTTTCTCTGCTTGGCTTTCTGGAAAATAAACATTAGATAAACACTCTAAAAATGAAACGTCCCTCTTTTTTAACCCGGCGACTCTCGAAGGACGGCGGACCAACGACAACTCTCGAAGGACGGCGGACCGACGACGACTCTCGAGGGACGGCGGACCAACGACGACTCTCAAAGGACGGTGGACCAACGACGACTCTCGAAGGACGGCGGACCGACGACGACTCTCGAGGGACGGCAGACCGACGACGACTCTCGAGTGACGGCGGACCAACGACAACTCTCGAAGGACGGCGGACCAACAACGACTTTCGAAGGACGGCGAACCAACGACGACTCTCGAAGGACGGTGGACCCATATTTTAAAGACCAGACTAATTAATTAGATTAAATTGAGGACGAATAAAATGAAAGAGAGGCTCCCACGATGTGTGCTAAATTCATAATTTTCTTCAGTAAAATTCTACAGAGCTTTGAAAACCCTTTTTTGTCACAACTTTTTTCCAATCACATTTAATAAAAAGGCACACCCTGTTTATTATAAAACAGAAAAAAAGCTTTCCAAAAACTATAAACACTTTATATTAAATGTATTGCTAACCTTGCGAAAAATCACTTTTATGATTTTCAAATTTCCAACGTTACCCCCGTCTTGAGAATCACTTTCGATTTTGCACGGGCTTTTTGATCCTGCAGACGACCGACCAAGCAGCCAGCAGAGAGCAGAGCATACACAGAACACATCAACATCAAAATTGTTGACAATCCTGTTAAAATTCTTTAAAAAGACCATAGAATTGTAAAAGGTGAGTCTGTTAAATGATTTTCTTTCCATCATAAAGCTTTTATAAGAAATGAAAGTGTTACAGAGTCATTTTCTGCAACTTACCAGCCCTAAGAAAAGCTTCCCTTTTTATGCTTTTTATCAGGCCTTGAAGTGATGCTGAAACTTTACACTCCCCACTCTGTGACGCTGTGGTATAGTGGTCATTGACCTTGGTTGCTACGCAGGAAACTGAGGTTTGATTCCCACTCGCAGCGGCTCACTTGGCAAGTGAATGAACCTTTGCTCGGGTCAACCCATGCCAGGCCATGTGAGGGGGGCGTACGGGTTTGACGGTGTGACGGTATTAACCCTTTTTTCTGTCGGTGTTTCGGTGTTTGAGGAAAAAAGTGACGGTATTTCGGTGTCAAACATGCCATGCGGTGACAAAATAAGGATTTTTATAATTTTTTGCTATCGGTGTGGACGGCAATCCAAGAAATATGCGTCGGTATTTTGGTGTCTGTGACCCCCGTACGCCCCCCTCTGTGAGGGGGAATTGGGTACTGTGATATCGGGTAACTTGCATCGACAGTGGAGGCAAACATGCATAGCCCTCAAATGAATGACCTGCTGTCTGGTCATTAAAATGCAAAGTTAAATCAAAACAAAAATGGTAGAGTAGAGCTGCGTAGTTCATTTGTTTTGAAATTTTGCTGCTTTGATTGGTCATTCATTTGATGGCTAGGCAAGTTTCCCTCAACTGATGCATGCAAGTTACCCGACTTCACGGTAGTCAGTTCAAGGTGCTGACAGGGCGCTAATTGAAAGCGTCTATAGTTGCGAAAATGGGCCTTAAAAGCCTCATGCGACTCAACCAAATAGATAGATAGAGATAGACTCCCTTGGCCTTTGGTTATTTGCTGCATCAATCCTTCACTTTAGTCACTCCAATAGATCTTTTCAATAATGCCTCAACCATCTTAAACTAAGCAAATTGTTGGCGGTCTCACTCTACAACCGATACTTTTGGCTGGCTAAAGTTGCAATCAATATTGGAATGAATAAACTATAACTATGATAATACTGGGATATCTTGAATCATGGGCAAAATAGCAACAACTGCTAACAGCCAATGAGAGATAAGCAAGTTCTTTTGGATAGACTTAGGTATAAAATGCTAGGAATGGTTGCTATCTTGCCCATCATTAAAGATTAGATGTATTATTAATACCAACAATCACGAAAAATTTGAACGTGCATGTAGTTTTCACCTCCCTGTCCAAAATACCTAGAGTGAAAACGCTTTAAGTAAGGTTAATCTAATCTATTTTGAAGACCGTTCCAAAAAAAGTTTGTTTACATTCACTCAACTTTAGTTAAGTAAAGTTTTTACATGCATGTTCAACGTTTTCTTGAATTGCCAGTTTACATTACGTTAGCATTATTTAAGTAGTATTGATAGCGAGGGTATCAGAGTGGGATTGCCTGGAAGACTTTTGCTTGTGGATACACAGCTAGCACTGGTGACATAATCCAACAAAACTTCAGCACTGTTCTGTGCGCTTTAAAATCTGTGACAGAGTAGCTATAGTGCTACAGGATTTTCATCATTTGATTTGTCATTACTGCAATTACAGTATTTTGGATTATGTTGCGTCACAGTGTTTTAATAGGAACTGTACAAACCAAATCTACTGTCAATAAATGTCTGAAAGTCAAATACCATAGTTTTTGAAATTTTCTTTCTTTTCTTTTTATACCTATTCAGGATTCCATATTCAAGATGTTGACGTGTATGTGTACCTGTATGAGAATATTATGAGCAAGAACAATAACTTCGAAATTTTAGAGAATTGTATGGCTTGATTATGGATTCCTGGACTTTCGATCAAAGTATCAAAGATTCCTACTCAGAACTGAATTATGACTGTTATGTAAAAACTTTTACCCAGACCACGTTGGATATGTAGTCAAGTTGAAGTTGTACGTTGTTTGATAAACATATTATGTATGGTCACCAGAATAAGATAAATTGGTCTTGATTTAACTGATACAGACTGCTTATATGTCATTCCTTGTTTTAAGTCTTATGACACAATAAGAATGGAAAGAGTAGTACTATTTATGATTGATAATACTAGACCATGATTACAAAATGCTTTATCAAGACAAGAATACAAAAATAACAAATTTTTGGAGACTAACTTTTAAATGAAGAATTTTGAAAAATATTTGAAGAATTTTGACGAATATTTAACTTGGGGGATGACTGGAAAAATTAAGCATAGTCAGGAATAGCAGGAATCTTAATTTAGCAATTGAAAAATATCTTTGGCCAAAAATTGTGATTAACAAGCAATAAAGCCTGTATTTGAGGCCTGACACAGCACAAGTTTGGGAATACATTACTAATAAATTTTATTTTTTCAACACAATTCCCTCCTTTAAGATATTTTTGTAACTTTGAGGATATCTCGAGTATTGGTCAAATTTCATCCAAAAATATTTAAATGCCTTCTCTGGTTATAATTTTGAAAAAATTCGGTCCCTCGTCGTCGTTCTATGGTTTTTATGTGGTGCTTAAAAATCTTTACATTCTATGGCAGAATAATTTGTGTTTGCCTATTCGAGGGAAGAAATCACCCAGCCAACCCAGAAATTTGAAGCTGAATTATCTCAACCCGGGTGAGAAATTGAAATAAAAGATGTATACCCCGGTTTTACAGAACTTGGCCTACTCTAGTCAAAAAGCACACTTGCATAAGGAATCCCGAAAAACTTTACAGTGTCCCAAAAATGCATACACGTTTTTTTATATAAGAACAAACTATATAAGAACATAAGGCTTCGATGGCCAAAATGCTAAGAACAAGTTAAGAACATTTTAGGCTTCTTAGGGCACTAAAACACCCAATTTCTTAGAAAATATGACAAAAACACTCAAGAATTAGCAAAAATAAGAACATGTTAGGCTCGATGTTAGGAACATTTTGAGGCTTAAAGCTGTAAAAGTTAAGAACATTCCAAGGCTTCAAAAATTTTTGATGTTCTTATAGAAAAAAGAAAGAAAAACGTGTACGCTTACTAGGTCTGTAGATCTGAACAGTCTGGGTAATATCCCTTAAAACATAACCCGAAACCCACGTTGAAGAAGGGAGACTAATAATCCAAGTGGATAATTGCCACCGAGCGGAGCGCAGCGGAGCATAGGTGGCTTAATAGTTTCGCGATTAGTGAGAGGCGGGTTAAAATTTTTCGCTGTTTTTTTTTTTTTGTTTTGTCGTCTTTCAGTTTCCGTATGTTTCACATTCCGTAGTTTATCCGGGCAATACTTTTGGGGCGCAAATTATGGCGTGGGTGTTTGGCTGCGGGCGTACTACGGTCAATATTCTAAAGGTGGACTCACTCACAAAGATAAAAAACAGCGCTTTTCTTAATAATTAAAATACGCTAATGTAAGAAGTGTAACCAAGCTTTTGTAAACATATTCATCGTGAAAACTTTTTAATGGCTGCTTCATTGCACCACATGCTTTTTAACTTTTGAAATTTGCTGCTGCTGTATAGATTTTTATCATGTTTTCTGGTCTTTTGTAGAGTATTTAAAGAGGTTTATTATTATTCGTTTACTACTAAGTATTTTATGTTTGTGTAGTTAGTGAATGCACCAATAAATTGATAATGCTCAGTAAGTAGTACAAAAAGAGTTAATTTTCCACAACATCAACAACAACACTACTAATAGCAACACATAGCCCTCTTCTTCACTAAAACTACAAAAAACATAGGTATGATCTTTTTTCTCTTTTTTCACCAGATAGTTATGTGTTAAATGTTAACCAGTTGTGACAAACAGTCAGTTTTAGAAAGTATTTTCACGTATTTCCTAGAAATCATGCCAATTGAAATTCAGCAATCATTTTTTTGCCAGTAATCAAACTGTTGAACTATTCAACAAAATCAAACGATAGCTGTTCGATCACCGTGCCTGATTTGATTAGTTTGATTATATAAGTTTGATGACGACAGTTTTTTATCTGATGAAGTTTGATTGGTATTCACCAGACGGTGTCAATCGAACAACTTCGAACAAAAATCGCAATCGAACGTAATCGAACGCGATCGAATAATTGCGATTCGATTGTCGAACGTAATCGAATCTCAATCGAATGGCCGATTCCTGGGTAATATTCGATTGCGTTCGAGTAAGGTTAGATTATGGTTCGATTGATTGTTGACTATGTTCGATTGGTTCGATTGATTGTCAATTACATTGGATTAATCTTCGATATCGTTCGATTACGAATATGCACGATGAGTTTGATTGCGATTAAATTAAATTTGATCAATCTGTTAGAGCTTCTTAGCGTGGGCGGCCGAGCGCTTAAGTACCATACTAAAGCGAATAAAATCTAATACAATTGAATCAATCGAACGTAATCGAATACAATCGAACGTAATCGAAGCAATCGAACAGCAAATCCTGGGTAATATTCGATTGCGATTCGATTGCGTTCGACAATCGAATTGCAATCATTCGATTTCGTTCAATTGCGTTCGATTGATTCGGCGTTCGATTCGTTCGATTGACACCGTCTGGTATTCAATGAGTTTTGTTTAAGAAAAAGTTCCAGCTTTTCCTCCCCGATCCCGATGCCAGCCCAGGCGATGTCAACCGAACGTTATCAAACCGATTTTCGTTATCGAACCATAAAATGTCATCGAACGAAATCGAACGGTTAGGTTAGGTGTGTTTGATCGAACAGTAATCGAACTTTACCAGAAAATCTTTAGTTTGATTATTAAAGTTTGATTACCTATATTGCAGTTCGATCAAGTTCAATCAATGTTTTTGTAGCTCAAATGGTTTTTTTTTTAGAAAAAAAGAAAATCTTCACATTTATATCTTCATGTAACCAAACGTATTGTCTTATAAGTGACACTGTTAAAGAAAGTTAATCTCCCATTATTACAGAACTTTTTTTTCATCATAAAATCGACTTCTCTAAAATAAAAATAGGGTTCTTCCGTCTAGAAATAAAAGGATAAAAATAAGTAAATAAATAAATAATAGTAATAATATTTAAACATATTATTTGAAAGGTGGCAGTTAGTGTAAGCTATATCTAGTTTTACTTCAAAATGCCAATTTTCATTTTTTCAATAAGATTCGTCCCATTGAATCTTTATTTCCACCGGGGCACTGTGATAGGGGAGTGGTTAACTATTCAATCAGACACTATTGAGACCTTTTTTAACGAAAATTGGAAATAGACAACAAGAAAATAGACAACATAACAAAATCGTTTTCTTAGCTTTGTTTAAGGGAGAAGAATATGAATGTAATATAAAAAATAAACTACAAATATAATCTCATTACTTCTTCTTTTCATTCGCCCTCTCATTGTTGAACCATGTACAAATCTAGTGAGAAAAAATAATTTTAGTGGATATTCTTTTTACTTTTAATCGATCAAAGAAATTCACGTGGATTAATTTTAGCGAGTAGAAATAATAGCGCGATTTATTTAAGTTTATGTTTATGTTTTAAAAACTGAAAAAGTGAAAATTTCGTCAAATCGCTAAAATTAACAAAATTAGTTTCCGCTAAAAATTCTTCGATTGGTTAACTATTTTGATTGTGTTCTTGTAAAGAAACAACATTAGCCTCCATTAAATAATACTAACAAAGTGTTGTAAGAAATTCCGCAAATGAAAATTGAGACACACTCTTTTATCATTTACACGTTTTTTTTTATAAGAACAAACTATATAAGAACATAAGGCTTCGATGGCCAAAATGCTAAGAACAAGTTAATTAAAAAAGTTAAGAACATTCCAAGGCTTCAAAAGTTTTGGATGTTCTTATAAAAAAACGTGTATTCGAAAAGTAAGAACAAATAGGAATTTGAATAACCCACCACACTTATTAAAATTTGATAAAAATTATCCCACGCCATACCTGTTTCACCGTCAAGTTGATGGTATTGCATAAAATTTTTGCACCGTCGCCATCAATGTACTTGTTTTCGGCGTAAACGGCTTTCAAAGCACTCAACTGGGCCGCCGAATGCTTCGAAATGACCGTCTTAGGAGAGCTGCTCAGTTTTCGTTGTGAACATTTCTCTGAATTTAAACAGGAAATAATATCACATTAATACTGGAACATTCATAGCGGATTATTCATAAATATATTGTTCATTAACGGAAAACTATTATCAAAATCTTTTTCAAGTCAAATCAACCTGAATCAACCAACATTTTGATTTTTTATTTATGAAGGTTGCCAACTTCGGCTTTTATTTTACAGTTACAAGTTATATAAATTTAAAATTTTTACACATTATGTTTTTATCAACTTGCTGTATTTTAATTTAGTTTGTCCATTTTTACACCGTGTAAGTATGATGCAAAGTACCAAAATGATAAATTTCATTATTTTCTATCTTCAAAGTTTTTCCCGCGTGTGACGCCTGCAGAATATTCGTGTTCTGTTATGAGATTACTGCAATGGATATGACGCTGAGTCCAGTGAAGTAGACTAGGAGCATTTGACGAGGTCGCCATTTTTTAAGAAAAACACTAAAAATCCAATTCACAAAAAAACTACTTGGAGCACTTGGAGTTTAAAAATGAGAAACATCTATATCATCAATATCAATACCAGCAGCATATTTGCAATACCGTATTGCAAATAAAAACATTGCTTTATCCTGTTCTTACCTTCCAAAAACAACTAAAATCTACCGGACTGTTTTACAGTCCACCTAAGCAAGTCTATAAAAAAGCTTTAAGTGGACCCCGCGGGCTAGCGGCCGCACGCTCCGGCGGCCAGGTGCTTGGTTCGATGGCCGGAGGTTCAGTTCGACGGCCGGATGCTCGGTACGGCGGCCTGATGCTCGGTTCGACGGCCGGCTGCTCGTTTCGGTTAAACGGCCGGCCGAATGGTTCGTGTGACGGCCGGACGGTCATCCTGGATGCCTTATCGTTTCACCGATTTTGAGCCCGACCCCCTCCCCCCTGATAGGTAAAGCTCTAAAGGAGCGGACCCACAGATTTCTGTGAAGCCCGAAGGGCTAAATCTCGTGCTTCAAGCTCTTCCAAGCAAGAAATTACCTGCTCCAGATGTGAATTTCGCTATCGACACGCTTTGCTCTAAAGGTACGATGCGAAATATACATCTGTGGACATTGGCCATACCGCTTTGAAAGTTTTACAACAAGGTGCTCGTTGTAAAAACGGCGCCCCATTTGAGCCATTTCTCACCCGCCAAATCTATCAAAAATAATCTACCCATAATCCTTTGCAGCAAAATCAAAACAAATTTTGAAGCGGTTTTTCTGTCGCTAGTTTCCAGGATGTTTTGAACGCGGTCTCGCATGAATCCGTCCAACCAAGTCGTCAGATTGTTTGTTTTCGCCCATCCCTTTAGAGCTTCGGCGTGGTGGGCAGAAAACAATTACAATCTGTTCTCAGGTTAAGCAAGAAAAAGTGAGTACATATCGGAAAAAGTATTTCTGCTATTGTTTCCGAAAATTGGCTAAGCTTCTCATTGGTCAAGCGCTGAAATTCTATTATAATGTCACGTGACTTAGATAGGATTTCCTATCTAACTTCGACACAATTTTCAGCAAAAGCTAGAGATCTAGCCCTTCGGGCTTTACACATCGTTGAGCGGACCATCCATTGAACATGAATGGGACATGAATCCAAAAAAGAAGATTGGGGAATAGAACTTATCGAAGCTTATCGAAGGATAATCGAAACTAATTCAAGGATAATCGAAACTAATCGAAGGATAATCGAAACTAATCGAGTGATAATCGAAGCTAATCGAAGCCCAATCAAATTTATCGAATTAATCGAATTTTCCAAGGTTTTTTTTATCTCAATTAGTTCGATTAGGCTTCGATTATTTCGACTAATCGAAATATAATGGCTTCGATTAGCTTCGATTAGTTTCGATTAATTCGATAGATTACGCCTGGTCACAAAAAGTTCAAAAAGAAAGATAAAAAAAAGAGTAATAAATGATACTGTAAGAGACTCAAAAATAAAAAATAAGAAGCACTGAAGCACTCAATCATCATTCAAAATCTAGGCAAAATATATAAAATGTACATCCCAAAATTTGATTAGCAAAACTATAATGTACAACGTGAGAAAGCAGAAAGCCAAAAGACGTGAAAGATCAACAAATCACAGCCAATGTCTACCAATGGTTCGAATATCGCAACTCCAGCTACCATTTTGTTGTCAGATGCTCTAAAAAGATATTTACGGAACTCCTTTTTGTCCGGTGGCTGGGAATAACAGGCTTAGCTATATTCTCGCTCTGTTTTTGCCACCGGAGTGAGCCTCAGGGCGAGCGAGGAGGCAGCATAGTTTCAAGCAAGGATATTGGACAGGAATCTCGAATTTTTGCGCTTCGTTGTTTGTTGTCAGTATTTTTGTTCCGGCGGTTGATATGAGATTCCGTAATGTTTTGGTTATATTTCATTTTCAATTGCTCGTCTGTTTTGGCATGCGCGGCGGACGTTTGTTGTTTGGTTTTATGACCGGACTCTCTAATGTTTAATAATTGTGGATGCGAAGAAAGCCACCTTTTTTTTTATTGCTGGCAGCCATTCTGCAGTTCTGGGTTTAAAAGTTCTCTAGCACAATCTATCAGTCAAATAGCATTACTTTATACAAAAATTTGATTACAGTTTGTAAATTCAAACAAAAGACAAGAAAAGAAAAGTAAAAGAACAAGCTGAACAACAAAATAAGACAAGACCCGATAAAAGGGAAACTCCGATAAAAGGAAAACTCCGATAAAAATGAATAATTTGATAAAAAAGCCACATTGTGTTTCATAAAATTTTGAAATATATGGTACTGTACGTATTTATTGCTTCTGACATCTGACAATTTTTCATAATCATGGAAGAGGATGATTTTTTAATTGATTTAGACACAGCATTGAATGTTGCACATTTCCGAAATTCAAGCCAGAACTTACTCTTGCGTTGCGCTGTTGATTGTTTTCTCGAAATATGTTACCGCTTACTTCTTCCAGAAATAAAAATTAAAGTATCGTTTGAAGAATCAAGTGATTTTTTTAATTTGCTTCAAATAAGTGGCTCAATGGAAATTCCGTTTGAAAATAACAACATGAAAAGTAATGCTTTTCGACTGCTGGATGAAATTAGAGAACCATTATGGTTAAGGATCATTAAAAATTGTGGTACTTTTACGAAAAGAAATAGTGATGCAGAGTTCCAAGAGATTTTTGGAAGTAATATTTTGAAGAACTTATAAGAAGGGGAAAGACACAATCTTGAAACGAGCTTTGTAATTCAAGGTACTTGTTATAATTTAGAGATTATGACTTGGGATATTTCACGCGACGTTCTGGTATCATTTTGAGCTAACGTGTTGAGATATTTCACACGACGTCATGGTATAATTTTGAGATTATGACTTGGGATATTTCACCATGCGACGTTCTGGTATAATTTTGAGATTATGACTTGGGATATTTCACGTGGCGTCCTGGTATTATTTTTAGATTATATTTCACACAATGTCCTGGTATAATTTGAGATTATAACTTGGAATATTTTACACCACCGTCACCTCTTGTTATTTTATTGAATAATTCAACTCAAGATTGCGTATATACCGTCAACAGTTCTAACTTGTGAAAGCCTACCTGGTGAGGGTAGCGTATGACTTTGGAGGCTCAGTAAAATGATGGCCGTATTGCTGTCCCATGTTTTGTCAGACTGTCCCAAGTTAGAGCCGTTGACGGTACTTGGAAAATCTTATGTCACCTCCTGGCTAGAATAATATGACATTTGTTGGAGAACAGCGTTCTGTTGCGGTGGCACTTTTAACGGCAGTTATGGCTAGTTTAATGGAAGCCCAAAAGCTCCCAAAAGCCAAATGCACGAAAATATTGCAAACCTGCGCTCCGTAAACCTAGGTTTATGCTTTAAAACCTGGGACTTTTGGCAAAGTGCAAATTTACGTACCTTATCGGCCCTTTTTACGCCCACCGGCCCTAATTAAACGCCGACCCCTATTTACGCCTGCCCTTATTCCGCCACAGCCTAATTTTGAGCTTACGCCAATTAGGTCTGTAAATAACGCCATTGGCAAATGAACGGGGTCGAAAACGAAAGTGACGTAATAGCGCCGAATACCCAGTTTAATTGAACCGGGTTGGAAACATTTTGCTTCATTTCAAAGAACTGCATAGATGAAATTTTTTTCCATGGGTCAATTTTGTCTTCGAAGATTGAAGAAACTTTTAACGAAAAAATAAAGTTCCCAGTTTTCTTCCTTTTTTCCCTTTTTCAGTTTGAAGTTCATTTTTATTCATTTTCACTGGGTGACGAATACCCCATGCAAATGCTCACCCTGTTCATTTGCCAGGATGTGCCTGACTGACCAATCAAACTTCATCAGATAAAAAACTGACTATTTGTCACAACTGGTTAACATTTAACACATAACTATCTGGTAAAAAAAGGAAAAAAAAGATCATACCTGTGCTGTTTGTAGTTTTAGTGAAGAAGAGGGCTATGTGTTGATGTTTGCTGTTAGTGCTGTTATTGATATTGATTGTGGAAAATTAACTCTTTTTGTACCTACATTATCAATTTATTGGTGTATTCACTAACTACACAAACATAAAATACTTAGTAGTAAACGAATAATAAACCTCTTTAACCCTTTGAGTGCCAGGGTCTTTTTTTCTAAGTTTTTTTTTAAAAATCGCTAGTTCAAACTTTAAGGGCTTATATCTCCTGATCTAGAAAGAATTAGAAGCTCGTATATAGCTCGTTGGATAGCTTAGAGTCTCCTCTTTCTTTTGGGCGCCTTCGGCGCCGCCCGATTGAGGAAGGGCGTGGTGGGCGGCAGCCAAGGGGGGGGGTACGTTAGGGGAATTAAAGCAGTCAGGCCCGCTGCGCGGACCTGACTGAACTGATGGAAAGGTGCCCAGTGGTAAAACTTCAAATCAATTCACTAGAAGACAGAATAAAGTAAAACAGGGCCAAATTTGGAGGTTCTTGGATCACTCGTTGACCAAAAATAGTCAAAAAACGGTCAGAATCTCAAAAAAGTGAATTTTTGTCAATTTTTTGCATTTTTTGGACTTTTTTGCTTAAAATCTCGCTGGAAAGACTCATTTTTGAAATTTTTTTTGCTTGACCATAAAGGACAATCTAATTCCTACGAGTTCGACCAAAAATAACGATTTCTAACTCAAACTGGGTATTACAGGAGGGCTTCGCCCTCCTATATAGCCCATGTCGTATATATACGACATCGGCACTTAAAGGGTTAAATACTCTACAAAAGACCTGAAAACATGATAAAGATTTATACAGCAGCAGCAAGCTTCAAAAGAAAAGTATGTGCAATCAAGCAGCCATTATAAAGTTCTCACGATGAATGTTTACAAAGGCTTACACTAACTTATTTTAACTATTGAGGAAAGCGCTGTTTTTTATCTTTGTGAGTGAGTCCACCTTTAGAATATTGGCCGTAGTACGCCCGCAGCCAAACACTCACGCCATAATTTGCGCCCCAAAAGTATTGCCCGGATAAACTACGGAATGTAAAACATACGGAAACTGAAAGACGACAAAAACAAAATAAAAAAAAAAAAACAGCGAAAAAATTTAACCCGCCTCTCACTCATCGCGAAACTATTAAGCCACCTACGCTCCGCTCGGTGGCAATCAATCAAGTTGTCCAGAAAGCTCTAAAACAAAGTCATCGTTTTACGTGAATTATTTCTTGAGGGAATTTCCCTCAAACCTGAGATAACGACACCCATTTTGAAAATTATTTTTATGCAGAATTGTTCTATTGGATTCCAGGTAGCATCGAAATTACTTTTAAAGAATATCTGCTATCAATCAAGTTGCCAAGAAAGCTCTAAAAACAAAGTCATCATTTTATGTGAATAATTTCTTAGGGAATTTCCCTCAAGCCTGAGATAATCACACCCACTTTGAAAATTATTAAATATTAAAGAATTAGCGAGAGCCAACTGAACTTTATCATAAAAGGCTGACATTATCCCTCAAACGCAAACCAAAAGGCGCTCTCAAATATGTTTAGACGTGATTGAGGTCAAAACGTTAGAATTGGAAGCAAAAATATCAACCGCAAAGTTCTATTGCGCAACTCTCACACTTGATGATAAAGTTATAATGATATAAGAATTAACAGCAAATTTAAAGAGGGGAAAAGTAGTGGAAAAGTGATAGCTTTACTTTTGAGTTTATTCACAATCAATCGCTATCTTTATTTTCTAAACACATTATGGATGTTTTGTATAAGAGCAATATAGACCAATAGTGCCATAAAATGTTACCTTGAATATCCAGGAAATGTAAACGCTGGTGTTCTCCCAGTATTGTACACAAGAGGGCGCAAAGTTTGTGTAGGAGAGCAGATTTTTATGACACAGTAATTATCTTTTATATTATGAATAGATAATTGGATCCGCAGCCATAAAAATGGGAGTATCAATCCCCATCGAGTTTCGGTCCGTTATTATTATCCCCACTGGCTGAAAAGATCTTACCAGGTCTGTGAGAAGGGGGTGTGGGAATGGAAGCAAAGTCAATTTTTAAGTAGGGCTTGGTGGGGGTTGGTCTTAAGCAGAGTAGCCCATTGGGGGGTAGCCATGTATTTCAAAGACTAGATACAATACTAAAACCTTAACAGTCATTTAAAGAAAAAAGGTTCAAATTTGCTCCGTGTAACTCTAGTTACTGTAGTCATTTTTGTAAAAAGTACTAAAATCTACTTCAGTGCGGTCGCCATCTCGTCTTTCTTATCCTCTCACAAATTACAGAACAGGCCATTTTTATGGTGAAAAGTAGAGAATATTCTTGGATTCCCAACATTCTAACAGAGACTCAAAATCAAAATCAGAACAATGGGTAATCTTAATATCAAAGGATAATTTACTTTTAAAGTAAATTAATTATACCTAATCATACCTAATTAAGCCTTACACCCATGGTAACTCAGGGATTCACACCTTGTAAGTAAATTACTACATTTGATAATTTTATGTAACGAGAAGGTCTAAGTAGTTCAAATAGTGGAGAAAACAAACTCTGACCAAGATTGAATATCTTCTGCATCATAAATGAATAATTCGAATATTTTTTCAAAGCTTTACCCACTGGCTACCCACTGGCTTCAATGAACCAAAAAAACATCAAAACCTATGTAATATAACTGCCGAAATAAAGATGAATGCCCACTACAAGGTAACCTGATAACAGCTGTTCATAATTTTCTTACGCGCATGGTAAACCTCTGAAGGCACTTGAAAATATTATACATCTGAGGAAAATAATCCTCCCGTGCAAAATTTTACAACAAAAATCTTGTTGTGCGCCAGAAAGTCAAAAACTGATACGGCATCCTATTCATAAACACAATCACGCAACTTTGTTGTCATCCCCAGTCCTTTTAGACGAGCGCGGTCCTTACGATTTCGAGATTTCATATTCGTCAGATTGTTATGTTTTCACCCTAGTTTTAGAGCTTCAGCGTTTTACGCATACAGAACCAGGATTGATTTGGCTTTTGAGATTGCAGTTAAAGAATTGTTCTCAAAGAAGCTGGAGGTTCGTTTTCAATCTTATCTACTTTTTATACTTGTTTACTACAAGTTTTTTTCTTTATTAGAACCCAGTTTATAAGAACATTCAGGCTGAAATTCGTCGAAAAATTAAGAACATGCCTAGCCTCAGTTGAAAAAAATGACAAGAAACTACAATTTTTTCCTCTTTTCAAGCAGTTTTAACCAAACTTAGGGATGGATTTTCTAAAAGCGAATTTTAAAATTTTAAGTGTTCTTTATTTTGTATGATATTGTCGAGTTAGAGTAGTCTGAAAAATTAAGAACGCATTTAAGAACATTTTAAGCTGAAAATTGCTAAAAAAAACAAGCGATACTTTTATGGACCTACCTGGTTATCAAACTAATCAGTGAACATTGAAACAGTGAAACACATAAGACATAACTGGTCAAAATACAAAAAAATAAAGAAAATGAAAGCATATCTATTGAGAGAAACTATCAACACTATTGAAAAAGATTTTTGAAAAAGAAATAAAAAAGCTATTAAGCGCTTTTCTTTATAAAAACCACTATCAGAAAAATGCACAGCTTAATAAATAAGGTTTCCAGAAAACTCAAACCGTCGCACTCTACCGTGACATTTTCTTCTGTTAGAAAAAATAATAATAAAAAAACAATTTGGCTAATAACATTGATATATGCTCATAAATAGTGATTCTTATAGATAAAGATTCGTTTTTCAGCCAAAAAAATAATAAGTGTTTACAGAAAACTCAAATTATTACCCTCCACCGTGACATTTTCATCGTAAAAAAATTAATAAAAATAATAATAATAATATGGCTAAGAACATTGATGTATTCTTATTAAAAGTGGTTCTTATAGATAAAAATACGATTTTTGAGCCAAAAATTTTTTTTTGCAAAAATCTGCTTGAGCCATCCTTTAACTATGATTGTACCCTACTTTCATGCTAAAAATCAGAAAAAATTAATGATCCAATTTTTCACAAAGTCCAAAAAACCCGTTTTTAAGCCGTTTTTTGGCCTAAATTTGCCCAAAAAAATTTTTTTTAGAAAATCGGGCTCCGTCACATTCGAGGGTTTATGGTCATGCACCTTTGTGCCAAAAATCAGAAAAAACTAATGAGCCAATCTCGAGAAAAGCTGGTAACTAACACACTAACTAACGAACGAACGAACATGGGTTAATTTATAGGACCTCCACCCCACCGGGGTAGGTCCAATAAGCACATCCAGGCTCAGCCAAATTTTAGGTGTTCTAATAAAAAAAAAACGTGTAGTGTAATTCAGCCCTTTTGTTACGATCAATCCAAATTTTTCAACATAAAATCATAGCATTTGTCATTTTTCATTTGATAGACGATTCGATAAAGATGAAACTCTTAAAGCACTATAATTCAAACACCTCTGCCTCTGTGACCCAGTGGGATCCACCCCACTGGCCACCCCAGTGAATTTTTTTTCCAAAAATGGCTCAATTTTCAGCCCCACTGGACAAATCACTCACCCCACTGGAATGTTGTAGTAAAAAAACACCCCATTGAAAATGATAACAAGTTTACACATACCCCACTCGAAATGCCCTTATTTCAACGTACCCCAGTACAACTTTTCTTTCAAAAAATCGCACCACTAGAATTTTCTCCATCCTTTTCTTTAAAGGAGAAATATTCGAAAAAGCCAAAAAAAATTGCTCGCTCCGCTCGCTCGCCATCAAATGTTCTACTTAAATATACTGTATTTAACCCCACTTATAAAACATTTTAAAACGTGCAAAGTGCCAAACGAGAGGGATTGAACATCTAAAATTTCTCTGTCACTGCAAACCACGGTTGTACTTGGCCCTTTCTTTCTTTAAAGCTAGGTTCTAGCCTCGTTTTCGAGAGGCTTTCTCACTTGCGTAGATACTGAAAGAAAGACCTCTACTTTAACAATGTTGACTAAACATTACTAGGACCCGGAGTTTATAAAATTTGATATAACCATACTGCTCCTCTATAGCCCCCTTCCCCCAGATCTCAGTACATTTCCTGTTACAGTACTGTAAGAGTAGATCCACTTGATCAAGATGATATTTCTACTTTAGTAGCATGTAAGAAGCAGATTTTGACTAGCACTAAACCAAAAGTTAGTCAGTACCTTCCATCGTTAAAACACGATAGAATTAACTAGAATTATTTTGTCTAACAGGCTAACCAAAATTTAGCTCATGCAAAGAATTCTTTCTCACACCAGTGAATGTCAAGGAAATTTTCGCCACCCCACTCAATATTTGAAAGAATATTTTTCACCCCAGTGAATTTCAGGTTTTTTCATTCTCACCCCACTGGGTACTCAACACTCACGAGACAGGGGTGTATTCAATTTTGTTTTTTTTCTTGTACACTGTATGAAGCTCTGGTCCTGATCATCGAGCACTCTTTGATAGAATCATATATCACTTTTAAAACATTGGAAAAGTGTTAAAATACACGTTTTTTTATAAGAATATCCAAAAATTTTGAAGCCATTGGATGTTCTTAACTGTTTGAGTTTTAAGTCTAAAAATGCTCTTAACATGTTAACCATTTTGTGGGTATTTTTGTGCGTCTTTCTAAGAAATCGGGTGTTTTTAGAGTCTCCTAAGCCTTGAAATGTTCTTAACTTGTTCTTATTATTTTGGCCACCGAAGCCTTATGTTCTTATATGGTTCTTTCTTATAAAAAACGTGTAATGTTGTGTGTCAGAACTGGGGACTAGTATTTTCAATTTTAGAATTTGAAAATCGAACACGTCATAAAACCATCTTTTATCACTTATATATGGTGATTAAGAAATTTTATAATTTACTGACGTAGGTTGACCCCCCTGGAAATTTTGTGTACTGCACTCTCCTTTAAGGTCGGGAGTGAGAAATAATACCCCCTGAAAATTCTGCCTTTAATTAACTCGCTGAGGTTACTTAATAACTCTTTGATTACTTTTCTAATACATACATGTCAATTGAAGTCTAAAGAGACGTGGGTCGATATCTTGTCACGTGGGGTGTCGCAATCGAGCACGTGATGCATAATTTATGCGTTATTGCATAAATTATGCATAAAACAACAATGAGGGAGAGTGCTGTGTCATATGGTGTTTTTTCGTTTTCCATTCAAAGAAAAAAAATCACATTGCTTTTTTTTAGTGTCGTAACTCCTCTGTTCAGATCAGGCAGGTAACAGGGAAATCTCAAAATTTCAACAGAAAAACATTACAAAGATAACTAATATTTTCTGTTTGATTTTCCCTTTGTTACATACAAATATCAAAAAATCTGACTGACTGAACTTCAAGAGGGAAAATATTGAAATAATATCACAAAAAAACGAAAATTTGGATTGAGACGTTTTATTTTATCATATGGTTTTTTGCCGAAAGTTCGTGATTTTATGGTGGATTGGATTAAGTAATATACAGTAAAAAAGCAAGATTGGGACTTTGGATTTGGTTGAATTTTCACTTACAGCAAAACAAGGACACAAAAAGTTAACATGTTTCGACCAACAAGTGAACCCATTATTTTCTTATACGCAACAATTTATATGATCAATTTGTCGATCCTGCCACAATTCGTTTTACAGAAATTATGTCTACAAAAACATAACGGGAATGCTTCGTCATGCAGTGTCAGTGAAGTCGAAGAAGTAGACCAGGAGCTTCAAAAGGTAGGCTTTCTAGAAGGTGTGATGGCACTGGAAATGATATCTGTCCCGGGAAATATTTTTTCAAATTTTGATACTTTCAATAGTGTTTTAAACTCTGTCTGCCTTTAGGGTTATCGTTAGCTTGATGCTTTTCGTTCGGAGTTTCAGGAATTTGAACAGTTTTGTATAAAATTTGGGGGTCGAAAACAGGAATGGAAAAAGCATGTCACAATCTCCCAAACAGGTTCTAACTAGAGATGCTTTTGAGTTCGCTTATCTCTCAAGCTTATCAATAGGGTGTTATCAGTCTAATCACTTCAATGTTACTTTTCATTTTCATTAAAATAAAAGTCTCATCTTTAAAAAATATTCGAAGCTTTATCATGCTCCTGTTTTTATTTATTGTGCTGTTAATGCAGCGTAATGACAACGAAAAATAGATAAACGCACTTTTATTTCATGAAAGAGTAAACATTAATTAGTACAAAAGGTACACATAACATGGAATAAAGATTTCTTCACCTAACTATGTACAGTTTACTGCTCAATTACAAAAAGTCTACCCCATGGCAATAATTTAAAATCGATTTTTTATAAGAACTGTCACACTTTGGCTGAAGCTCTGTAATTATTTTTTTTCTTTAGATTTTCAGGTTCATCAGTCAAAAGTATCGCTTTATCAATAAAGCTTGTAATCGACAAATTCTAAGTCATTTCTGAATGTGAAGCTTTTGACAAAATTGCATCTTATATTCTTATAAAAAAATCGCTTAGTGTATTGATCTTCACTGATGTTTAAGAGTTAATTAAAAAGCTTTCGAAATATGGAATAATTTCTTAATTGGAATGATTAAAAGTAATTTTAGAAGCTATATCAATTTCGTAAAGTGGAAAACTGCTGATGAAATAAACATTTAAAACGACAGGCTACATAAGAACATAAGGCTCCGATTGCCAAAATGTTAAGAACAAGTTAAAAACGTTTAAAACATTTTAAGGCTTTGTTGACTCAAAAACACTCGTTTTCTTAGGAAAATGGGTAAAAAATGGTCACAAAATGGTGAATATAAGAAAATTTTAAGAACATTTTCAGGCTTGAAACCCAAAAAATTAAGAACATCCCAAGGCTTCAAAATTTTTGGATGTTCTTGTAAAATAAAACGTGTAAACCTTTAAAACGACAGGCTACATGATAACTGTCGAATTTACAGTCCAGTCCATTTAAATACTCAAAGGTTTTTAAATTTTACTAGCATTAACTAATTTTATAAATACTCTTTTGATTGAAATTTTGCCAAGCAGGATATAAATAAAAAAATTTGTTTATAGTTTTTTACCGAATTTTCTTAACAAAAACGCAGTAGGTAATGCTTCACTCCTTTTAATTGGTTGGAATTTTTTCATCGTTCATTTTTTTCTTACGGAAACGGTTTTAAGAGGATTTTTCGACTTTAATAAATGTTCATATAGGTCAAGCAATCATATCTTTCCTCCGTTTTAAAAGACTTTTCCCCTATTTTTCTAGCAAAACCAATCTATGTTGAGTTACACTTCAAAATTTTGTATTGTGGTCCCAAAGTTTTGCGGTTTTGTAAACTATACTGTAGATACTTTTTTCGGCGATATTTATTCCCACTGATTTTCTTCCTGTTTTCGACCTTTATGAAATTCTCCTTCCTTTTTTTCTTTTTCAAAAATAGGGAAACATCAATCAAAGATTTCTTAGGAAGGGAAATCGATATGAGGGGGATAATAGCGTCAACGGGTCTTGAGACTCAATATTTGAATCAAACACTAAACTTACACGAGAAAAATTAAAATAATTCAGAGACTTGATGAGCTCACTGGAACCGTGAAGAACGATAAATACTTTTCACTGCGAGCTCACCTATAAAAAATCACGGCGAATCTTTTTTTTAAAAACTGTCTACGACTAGATATTTTTGATGAGCTTACGGTTAAAACCTATGCAATCTATTTCAAACTTTCAGGCTTATCATCGTAAAGTCACGGGGATGTTTAGGGGAGAGTAGAGCTGTTCGATAATCTATTGAAATCGACCCAGCATAGTAAAAACTAGTCTCGTATTTCACTCTATACCACATATCTCTGTGTGACATCTTAAGATGGTATCACATTACAAGCTATATCTGTCTGTAATTTGATTTATCAACTGCAAGTCGAGTATTTTAACAGGATTCATCCTTAGTGAGTGAGATTTCATGTATTTCGTAATCTACAAAGCATTCCAATATCCCCTTTTTACACTTTTTTATAAGAAAAACTATTTTGCCCCGCACGGCTCACATGAACGAACCATTATTACTACAGATTTATAAGTAACCCGCGGGGCAAATATATTTCACGAATTGCACAGGATGGAACGAATAAAAATACCACGTATTAATTGGATATAGGGGTGACATTTGACCTGATATTAACCTCAATTTCTCTATAGTACACAACGGTGGAGAAACCGAAACCACGAGAAAAATTTCTTATTCTCTGTCACAGATTTCAAATACATATAACTGTACAATGTACTGATAAATTATAGATCAGTGAATGGCCGAAGCCGTATCACTCATAGAAGGTCTCATAAAGATTTTATGTGATTTTTTCTTCTTTTTTTGTTCTATATAGCTATTCTTCTCAAAATCTTTGAGATTTAGGTTCCTAATTTAATAAACCTTCATTCAATTACACCCACATCATGTTTGAGTTAGGGCGTGAATGAAGAGGGCGTTTCTCAGGGTGTGTTTTAAAAACCTATTTTTGAACTTTTTTGGAATTTTTTATACCACGGTTAAATCTTGTCAATTTAGTGTATAAAAGATCAACTTCGCCTTTTTTCGCCAGTTTTCGCAAATAAACTTTCATAAAACAGATGGGGAAAGCGCAAACCTTTACTTTTAGTTAGTTTAAATACAAACAAAATTGCTTATAATGCGATCCATAGAAGAGCTATTCGCTACTGCATAACTTAAGTAACAAATCGATCAGACATTCTAATCAAATTATGCGCTCAGCTGCGGTGTCCGAAATTGTCAGATAATCGAAATCACACAATATAGTAGAGGGCCAAACCTTAGGATCCGCGACAACTTTTTTAGGACGCAACCACATGAATTCCATTCGAAAGTTGGATGTATTTGAAGACATTTTCGCGAGGGGGGTCCGCTGCTAAAGCCTGGCAAAATTTTTTAGGGCCCAAATTGGGAAATTAGCCCCGTAAAAAATTGACGTTAAGGGCGATGTTCGGAAAACACGGCTTATTATATATCGTTGGAACGGGAATCTTTCGCTGATCAAGAATCAATTCACAACTATGGCCTGAAAATGAACGTATCTCGAGCTATGACTCTATTTGTGAGGATAGGTAAACTATCTGCTTGAAAAGAATTGACGTCAAAAAATACTCTAAGAACTTTTCTCATCTTTAAACCATCCAATTATATTTTCTTCAACTTCAAAGAAAAAAATAACAAAACTCGTTAGCAATTTATAAATTGAACTTGTAAATTTTAATTTTCAGCATCAGAATGGTCATCGCCCGACTCAGATTCATTTTCTTCGTCAAAATAATCATCATCTTCTTCATCACTACTTTCTTGTTCTTCTTTTTCTTCGACCACTTTGCTTTCTTCCTTATTGCCTTCTTCCACAGACATTCTCAGCTTCGATGGAAGAGCAGGCTCATGACTTGTTTTTGGACGGCATACGCCGTTTATTATAGTGTAGCCGTTATCCAGAGGGGTCCCCGTTTCTGAAGGGTTTGCAAATGATTCTAGGTTTTTTATTTGATACAAGACTCTTGTCGTTCGAAGGTCATTCGAGGACTTTTCAGGTCCGATTCTCGCAAGTGTTTTTTTGTTCTTAAGTTTTGTTTTCCGCCAAATGTTCTTTCTCATTTCCTTTAAAGTGTTGCTTTTCTTGTCATTGTATATAAACTTGATGACAAATTTTTCAAGTGAATCAGGTGTTGCTTTTTGCAAGTGGTTTATTGCTTCGATACATCCATCGACTCTTTTCCAAACTGCTTTTTTCCCTACAAAAAAATAAATTATTACAAAAATCGCAATTTCTATGCACTATTCAACCTATTACCTTTTACTCGCAATTTCGGCTTTGAAACTTATTTTAACCATGCCTATCATAAACGACAAAACATTCTATACCTACCTTTTCCGAAAAAGCTCGAAATTGAATCACAACCAGTCATCACATGAAATCGAATTATCACTTTTGACATTTCAGGAGTAGTTAAGCATTTTGCATCGAAGATTGCTTTCTTCCGTTTGATTCCAAGGGTACCTGGCAAGATGTTCGATACATAAGAGCTTGCAACAATAACGTCTGTGTCCTCTGCATCGATTACCACCGTTGTATCAGAAGAAGATTTGCGAATTTGAGAATAGATGAAAAACATTATAACATCCGCTTCCACGCGCGTACATTCGAAATCTGGAGTTCGTGTCTGTAAACCAAGAAAAATATAAATCTTTCATTTTTTCCTCTTTTAAACACACACACGCGCTCTCTTTCTCCCTCTGTCTTTCATTCTCTAACAATAATTTCTTAACTACACTTACCTCGCCACCTTTTGTAATTTCACAGCATTCGCTTCTTGTGCTGTAAAAGAACCTCTTTTCATTATTGATCAGCTGCTCTTTGAATTGAGATTTGATAAATTGCTGAAGTCTTGTCTTGTTCGCCTTGTTTTTGAAAAATTTCTGGAGCTCATTTTTCAGAGGAAGGTTCTTCGAAGCCGAGATAAAAACATTTGGTGCTTCTCCTCCTATGAAATTTTTCCTTTTATCATGCTCTCCATCTTTGGTATTGATGATATCTGAGCCATAATAATCGTTCACGCAAATTATTGTTCTGGCGTTCGGATGTCGCAAATTGATTAAGTTAAAGAATCTTTTCGCGTAGTCAGACCTAGAAAAAGAAACCTAAGGTGAAACTGGGTGAAACAGATTATTTTTTTTTTGTACTATGGTTAGTAAATGAGAGAAAACAAGTAGTGAGATACTATACTGTAAAAAAACATTTACCATGTGTATACAGCACCATCACCTTTATCTCGTTCATCGTTATTAGGAATAGCTAGCCTCCAAATGAATCCCATGTCTATGATGGCGGTGTAATAAGTGGGTTTTATTTCGACAAACTTCAACATGTCAACTAATTTTGATTTTTGACATTTGCGTATGGTACCATTGACGTTGAATATTGGTAGACAATGATCGGTTATACGGTGGTCAAAGATACTATCAAGTGCTCCATCTTGCTCTTGCTCAATTAAATCAAGTACAGCTGCTGTTGCCTTGAAAGCCATGTCTTCTTCTGACTTGCTCTCACTGAAACGAAAATGAAAGAATAAAAATTTTTTTTTGAATATTACTTCTATTCATGTCTCATCTGCATAGCTTTTCCTATACAATTTTAACTGAACTTTTAAAGAAAAATATTCCTAAACTTGTACCTTTTGAATGAGGCGATATTAGCAAAGGTTTTTCGTTTATTTCTTTGTAGCCTATCGTGGATAGATTTTACTTTTGAAAACAGACGTTCTTTGAAGTAATTTTGGACGATTTTGTTACCATCATCGTGAGCTTTCTCTAGATCTTTGACGAGTTCACCAGACGCTAATTCACCAGATTGAATACATCGTAATTTCTGGGAATCCTGAAACGGATTACTTTCCCATTCATTCAGTGACGAAATCACCGAATTGACAGCATTATTGTCCTTTGAGAGCCGTGACGGAACATTTTCTTTATGAACAGTACACTCCGACCTGTAATATAAAATAGTTTTTACTGTCCTTACTTACTGTCTTAAGAAACTTAGATAAAAGGAAATTTAGATCCTTGAATCGCTAAATTGAATAATTCAAGAACATATTATTACGCTTCATTTTTGCAAATGAACTCTTCAATGTATGGCGCACTATGTTTACTTTGTTAGTGTTGCGCATATGGACCAACAAGCCTTTCTCGCTTTTCAGTAAACGTTTCCATCCAGACTTTAATTTGGAGCCCTTATTCATTGTCATCTCGATCCACATATCAGGAGGAAGCGCTGAATAAGGGTGATCGGTCATCGACTGGGCGAATATCTCCTCCATCATGTCGGCCTGATTTTTGGGGAGCTTTATCATCTCTAACCAAAACACCTAAAACGAGAACATTTAGAATCAAAAACAGAAAGGAAGGAGCTATTCGAGCATCGTAATATTGATGTCCCGGACGCATGCTTGTTAGAGTGTTGTTGTTGTTGAAAAAGAGATTTAAACCTTACCGGAAGCCATCTTCCATAGTTGGAGTTGTCGTAAATATGCATCCTTCTTGTGTCTCGTGGTTCACAGTTGTATTTCTTTATTCTTCTACGACGAACTGGTGGTGGCTCTTCATTTTGTTTATTTTGCAAGTTTTCTAGTCTGCGGCTTGCTTTTTCAAACGACTTTCTGTTCATCAAAGACAGCTTGCAGTTTTTATGCCAAAACACACCTATCGCACCGCTTTCCCAATTTATTTTGTCGTGAACCTCGCTATATTCACTCTCAACATCTTGCCAGAGTTTTGCAGTCTCTTCAAAAGATTTCCACGTTTCTTCTGAAGGGTTTTTTTGTTTCTCAGTGCACAATTCATTGCATATTACACAAAGATGAACGTCAGCGTCTTTCGGAACACCGTCCATCTCATAGAAAATGATTTCACCAAAGAAATGAGAGCTTTTGATCAGAAAACTTCTTGAGCTTTGAGAATCGATGTAGACGTTTAAAAGAAGCAATGCCATTGCAATACAATTTTGAGTAAAGCTACCTTATCTGGGCGAGAGACAATTAAGAATTTCTCTGTTTTGACGTCAATTCTTTTCAAGCAGATAATTTACCTATCCTCACAAATAGAGTCATAGCTCGAGATACGTTCATTTTCAGACCATAGTTGTGAATTGATTCTTGATCAGCGAAAGATTCCCGTTCCAACGATATATAATAAGCCGTGTTTTTCGAACATCGCCCTTAACGTCAATTTTTTACGGGGCCAATTTCCCAATTTGGGCCCTAAAAAATTTTGCCAGGCTTTAGCAGCGGACCCCCCTCGCGAAAATGTCTTCAAATACATCCAACTTTTGAATGGAATTCATGTGGTTGCGTCCTAAAAAAGTTGTCGCGGATCCTAAGGTTTGGTCCTCTACTAATAATAAAATGCACATTAACTAAACGGTCGAGTGCAAAAACAATCATTTTGAAATGAATTCACTAAAAGCTATTTAATCTTATTGACAGCATGAAATTGAAATATAGACATGTAACGCAATTGTAAAAACGTACGCAGATAAATAAATTCCAATTGAGCTTCTTTCGTCAATTTTGACCCGAAAATTCATGACTTTCAAAATCAGGCAGCACTGAACCGCTATCTGGCAGACCTTTTACCTCCAGTCCCCCTCTCCCTCCCTTCCGATAAAGCTGAACGTTAAGTTGTTGTTAACGATATGCGCTGGAAAAGCATTATTTTTTTTGAGGTAAAAATTTCTCTTTACGTCTGTTCGCAGCTGACACACAGCGTTGTTTCAACGTTCATCTTACGTTAAATGGACGTTGTGAACATTAAATTGACGTTGAAACAACGTTGTGTGCCAGCTGGGTTATCATTATAACCATTCTTATTGTCATAACTATACTAAAAACAATATAATCCAAAAGGCTTGACGTCCTCTTGTCAACACAATATCTGTCAAATCTGTTTCATAAAAAGATAAGGCAGCTTATGCAGCTTATGACATCCCTCTTTTGTAAATATACCAGCTCTCTCCCTCTTTGGACCTGAAAAAAACCTTTCTAGAAAACCTGATGACGATGATGACCCGTTTGTAAAATGCATCCAAAGGCCTATTACGCATTTCACGTGCTTTAATATAACAATAGCGTTCAGTTTGAGGTCGTTGTTGTTATTTTCTGCCCGCGCAGTTTGATTATTAGCCCAAGAGTGTCATTTGGGTCGTTATCGCCCTATAACCAAGGCGGTTAATGATATTTCAGCCCTCTGAAGCCTAGTGCTTTAGTTTCCTCAGCGCGGGTATGACAATTTGAGTCACAAAACCTTTCAATACCGCCCACCGTTCGAATCTTTAATGGCTTACTTAATGACCGCTATATGGATAATAATATCTTTTTGAAAGATTTTGACCATATTGCGAGGGCAATGCACATTAATTTTACTTTAAAAGTTTTCCGAAGGTTCTCCTGTTTAATAAAATGACAACGAGTCCTCTTCATCTGAGCTTCTGACCGAAATAAAAAAATTACGTAAAGGAATATTACAGGATCTCTAAAATTTGAAACTTTATATCAATATTATTTTGTATCTTTCAGAGTGCTTCAGAATGGTGGTTCATCATTATCGCATCCGCACAAATTCCATCAGTCATCACATGTCTTATATGGGGACCCCTCAGCGACGCAATCGGCCGAAGAGCATCAATCTACGTCGTACCTAGCGTCAGTTTAATTCAGAACTTGGTATTTGTCGGCTGTGCATATTTTGCTACTTCACATATGGGATTTGTCGTCCTTGGATTCTGTCTTTCGACATTGTTTGGACAATTCCCTGGTGTAATTTCATTATGTTATGGATTCATCACAGAAGTCACTGCAGATAACAAGGAAGCTAGGATCGCTCGCCTCGCTTTCGTAGATGCTTCTATTTTCTTCGCTGGCGTCTTGTCTGGATTAGGCGCTGGTCAACTGTTAGAGAGACTAGGTTTCGTAGCTGTCTTCATCTTCAGTATAACCATCAACACCTTTCTCCTGCTCTACATCACGTTCTTGTTACCTGACTTAAAGAAACTGCGACAAAAAGAAGCAATGAAATCAACAGAAGAAGAGGCAGAAGAACTTCAAGCAATCAACGCAAAAGCTAAAGAAGCCGGGGAAGAAAACGCAGACGAAACTTCATCTTCAACATCTGAGGACTCCAAAGGAAGTCCACAAAAATTCTGTTTATCCCTCTTAAACCCGTACACGCAAATCAAACAAGTCTTCAGAGTCATTTTCGCTAAAGATACACGACGCATGGTCTTGCCGCCGCTGCTTGCTTTCACGTTCAGCATTTACGCTTATGTTGGTGATTTAACATCAACGGCCCTTTATTTGAAAGGACCACCCTTCCTGATGACTGCAGACTATATTGGATATTATTACGCCATCCAAGCCTGTCTTCGTGGTATCGGAGTCATCAGTGTTACACAGATCTCACACCGTTTTCTTCACTTATCAGACATGAATCTCATGCTTTTCGGGATCGCATCAGAAGCTATCACTTACACCGCTATTGGGTTATCAAAGACCAGGACCCAGGTCTATTGCGTCAACATTATCGGTCTCGGTTTACCAGTCGCTAATGCTCTTTTAAGAGGCTACACAACCAAACAAGTTGCCCCTGAAAATTATGGCGCTCTCCTAGCTGCATTCGCTTCACTTGATTGTTTAGCTTACACTACAAATGCGATTACGTTGGAAATCTATAGAGCAACATTGGACAGTTACCCAGGCGCTATGTTTGTTTTCCTGGGCGCATGCGCTGGAGTAGCCTTCTTGATTATGTTCATTTTCAAGTTTTATATTCGACGCTTTCCAGCTAAAACGCCTGAAGCACTGATGGAGAAAAGTGAGCTTAAGAGTGATCTGTAAATTTGAAAACATTCATCAGAGCTACTTTGTATAGCTTGATTTTCCAATCAAAATGTGTTTGGTCAAATACACTTCTGGGCTAGGCTACTGTGCATTTTCGCATTGTAATGTCTTTGGAGCGTTGACAGCAACCACGAACAAACTTTCAAATTTTATACAACTGGACTGTCGTTTTTTTTATTAGTTTATTTTTGGTAAAATACTAGTTAACTTTTATAGCAACCTTGCTCCCTCTGTGTACAATCAGCTTTTTGATGCTTAAAGCGCCACTGTCGTCCATAAGTAACGTAAAAAAGCCTGGGATACACGGGGGACGAGGTCACATTTATATATGTAGGGCCGAGAACTGCCTGATACAAAAATATGAATTTTACGCTTTTAGCCTATACACGTTTTTTATAAGAGCATCCAAAATAAGCCAATAAGTTTTCATGAAATCTTGACGCGGTGAAAAATCTGTCTGCTTGAATCTTGTTACCGAAAACTACAGTCAGCTTTTACTTCTTTTTGAAATAAGGACCAAGTAACTCAATATGTAGAGCCTTTTTCTGAAGTGATAAAATAACTGGCTTTGAACGAATGACCCAGAGGATAGTTCCTGTCGTAGTGGTCACCGAAGGGCGGGGTTGATCCAGAAAAATTGTCCTAGAATTTCCAAAAATTTAGGTTTTTAAAACCATTGACTAGATTTAGTTATGTTTTGTATAAGTGGAAAATAGCATTATAAACATATTCGACACCAAATATTTTTTTATCATTTTTAACAGTTTTAACACTCTCGATAATTTGGTTTTATTTGACGAAAAAAGATAGAAATGTGACGATATTTACCATTCAATATTTTCAAAGTGTACAACTTTCCTTTCCTTCCCTCCTCTAAGGTTATTTTCATTGACACCCTTCCGCCAGTAGCGTGGTGACAGGGGGTAGTGTCCACCCAGCAGCGGTTTTCTTGAGGGGGCGCCGAAAAGAAAGTGGCGCAAAAAGGCTCTTCAAAACACCGAGTTCGGCGCCCTTTCCCCTTTTTACGTCAGAAATGGCAGTTTTTAGCCCTATAAAATGGAAATATGTCGAAGAGTTTTCGCGTTAGTTTTTTATAATTTTCCTAGTAAAGGGGCACTAAATTGCTAATTTTACTATTTTGCCTCCCCAGTGTTTGCCAAGCCTTCATGCTACTGTCTTTCGCCCTTTCTCCCTCAGTCCTCCCCCGAAAATAGAGTCTGATAAAAAGAGTCAAGTTTATAGCATTTACAAAATACGAGGCTTGTGACAAAAAACTCAATTTTTCCCTTTATGACAAGAATCTTTTGTGCCAAAAAGTCATTCAAAAAGTGCAATCATTTGAAAGTTATGGGGAATTTAGAAGCTCTTATTTGATTTGGTTGATTGTTAACAATTTTGTTACTTTTTCTAAAAGAACGCGTCATCTCCATTATTTCATGTGACCAATTAGTGAAGTATCTTATAAAAACCCCAGCTCACCTCCAGGGAGGAGCCTTGATCTGAACCACCCCTAAAAGCCTACCTTAAGTGGATAAATTTTGGCGGGGGTTAACAAATTCTACAAAATTGAGCATTCGCCAAATTAAATCCACGGGGGTTTAATTTAATATATAGTTTTAAAATCAGAAAGGGGATTAAACCTGTTTAAAAAGTATTACATCAATCAGGGTTAGTGGAGCAATCTACCTTCGGGTAGACAGCTTTCGAAAGAGGAGCCTCTGGGTCGCCACCAACTGCACACTTACTTATAAAGTTATGACCTCCTAAAAGGACACATACCTTGTGATGTATGATTATTCTTTCGACATCATACTTCATAGGAGAGTTGTTCTAGGAAAGTTAGAAATCTGAAAGTTTATTTCAATATAAATTTGAACCACTGAACAACTTAAGATCCATCTTGTAAGAAAACTATAATACGAACACCGTTTCCCTTCCTCAGTGCTAAATGGAAGACGAAAAAAGCTCGTGAGACGATAAGACGAAAAGCAAATTTAGAAAATTGAAAAAAACATGCGATTTGTAATGCACAGATAAATATATATTTTCGAAAAACAATTTTTTTTGAAATGTTTTTAAAATTTTCATTCAAATAAGTATTATGTAACAATCTGATAAAATAGACAATATTTTTTGTCATAAAAAATTTCCTAAATTGAAAAATCTGAAATCTAACTATTCCTACTTTTAGATTTACGAATGTACCTAACTTACAAAGGCAAACAAACTACAGTATTATTCATGATAATGCAACATTGTAATGTCTTCTGATATTACATCACGGACCCAACAGCTGATTGGTTGTAAGTGACGTAAAATCAGTCAATACGTCCCTTTCAACCATCAGCTGTTGGTTCTGTGATGTAGTTTTAGAGGACATTGCAATGGTGCATGGCATCATGAAGGTAATAAAGATATAGATGGAGAGAAAACGTCTCGGTAATGATCTAAATGGTCGTTGAAATCTTTTATAGATCTATTCAAAGCGGCTTTTCTTTGATGTACCATCATTGGAAGGAAAAAAACATCAATTTATTAATTTATAAGAACAGAAAGAGACTGTTTGGTTGATTTTGAAAAACTTAATTTTACCGAAAATCCTTGTTAAAATGCGATTCGAAATAGTTTCAACTAATGTTGAAGACTAAAAGTAAATTAATTTCATAAGGACAGATTTTTGGGCTGGCATTTTGTTAATATTGAGAGTTGCATCACATTGTCATTGAAAGTTTCTTTTTTTAAAATATTCACGTCTAAGTGGGCAGCGGTTTTCATACTCTGACAAAATGATCGATACAAGCGTCCTAATTGTAACAACACGTAATTCTTTTTTAAATCTATCGATGGCTTTATGGGCAGCTTCCCCTAGAAGTTTGGAGTATTAGTGAGGTTAAGTATCGATAGATAAATCACGACGACGGACGAATTAGACTTATCCCCACAATGAAATCAACTTTGCTTCCAGAACAAATTTCCGCTTGATTTTCCGTTCTAAAAGCAAAGCGGATATAATACAAGGGATAAGTCTAGCTTGCTTTTCGATCAGCCTGTAAAAAAGTGCCGTGGCGTGAACGAAGGCTAGAGAAAATTCGTCCGCCGTCGTGATTCATCTATCGATACTTAACCTCACTATTGTGCTTATTATGTGAAGTTTTTTTCAATTTTTCATGACGAGGCTATTATATTTCAATATACTTGTTAAAAATGTAATGTCTTTTCATTCATCTTAAATATTTCCACGAGTATACCCAAAATTAATCATCTTATTCCCAAAGCAACCAAACAGCTGTTTGCTTCCGATGATAAATCGGAATAGAACAAAAGGCATTGACTCTCCATCTATATTTTTATTACCTCCATGATGGCATTAATACTTAAAAACTTAGAAATACAATAAATAATTAGGACGCTTACGGAAACTCCATTTAAGAGATGTGATTTAAACTTCACCAAAATTCATATGTCCAGTTTCTTTGGCATGCTGTTGAGCTTGTGTTTGTCCTTTCAAAGGAGTATTACATATCATACACCGTAAGGTAAAACCAGCCAGGTCAGTGAATTGTCGATTCTGTGTGTGTGCGAGAAGAGAGAGAAACGAGAATGAGAAAATCCAGGAGCCTACAAACAGGTTAAGTTCTTGCATATCCAAGTTGTTGCAGAATGATTCCTTCTAACAGTAGAAGATATGCTGAAGTATGCTCTCAGAACACATCGGAAAAAAAAGGTCGCCACGCCGGCTGCTACCTTTCACTGGGTTCTTTTTAGGAATTTTTAGTTCATAATGGCGGTATTTATAATGGAAAAAAAATGAATTGTTTTAACTTTTAACTTAATTTGTCTGAAATGTGTGTTTCGTAGATGGATGAAACAAAAATCCAATGACACATGAATTCTTAATACATACAGTGTACCCGGAAGAAATCGGAAAATTGAGAACATTTTATTTTATCCATTGATTAATGTTTTGTCTATTCGTTTCATAAGGATATTGATGTGCATAAATATTGTTCACTTTTTTTCTCCGGACACACTGTACGTGACTACATTTTTGTACTTTTTATAAGATGTGGGTGTGACCCGAAGGCTCCTTTTTCGATCTTTCGCACCGTAACCGAATGCTCTACCTTTTCACACCAGACAGACTGTATGAGCCGAGAAAGCTGATATGTGTTAGAGGGAAATGAATAATACTAACAAGATACTGTATACCTTTTTCAGTTCATTGGCGACCTGGAGAGCTTGTGCTTGGTATTGTGGTTGATCAGTTGGAAAGACTGTTTGAACAATTTTCCCATTTTCTTCTAATCCCATCGGATCGTAATGGATGCCATCATACATGACGAACACGCGATTCGGATATTTGTTGTCTTCGCCTGAGAATGAACACACAGAGAAAGTGTTTACTTCCCATTCTATTGTTTCATTTTCAAATGAAGTTAAAACGCATGCGTATTTATAAACCGTTAGTCGTTATTATCCGCAAGTCACATAAAGGAATGAATACGTAAGGGTAGTACAGTCACTTTCAGTCAGGGTTTTGGATGGTGAAATTTGTCGTTCTTTTTGAAATTTGTACTTTCTCACCCTCTAAAAGCAGACAGAAATTAGCTCAAAGATATTTTACTATATGAAAAAGAAAGGAGGTGCATCTCGATGCTGACAAAGCAGAATTAACAATAGAATTTCTCAAAATTTGTGCGCGTGCGGTGCGGAAGGGAGAAACTTTTCTTTCTTTTGTTTAACAATTCTGTGCAAACGTCTAAGAATGCCATCTACGGCTATCGTCAGAGAGACAAGAATATGCTCCCAACCCTCATGAAGCTATGCAGAACGGGTTATTGAAATTCTGGTAGAAATCTAGAGGGCTACCGTTCTGAAAAAAAACAACTCAACATGGAATTATGAATCAAAATATTAATATTCTCAAATCAATGCATGCATTTATTCATACCGAAACGATCGATTCGTCCACTCTGCACATCAACAGCGTTTATCTCCATCTGATAATGTTGGGAAAACACGTTCAGTTCTATCGCACCTGTTGCAGATGGAAAACATGAGAAAAATGTTGACATGATTAAAATCAGGAGAAAATCATACATACACGTTTTTTTTTTAAGAAACTAGTTTTACCAGCCTCAATGTTTCTTAAGAAACCGGCCTTTTGAGCCTTACACATTCTTACATGTTTCTAAACTTTTTGACATAATCAGCCTATTTTTCACGCAAAGAAAAAAAAAACATTTGTTTTGATTGAAAGGTTCTTAAAAAAACCGAATTAAAAAATGTTCTTTTCCCCACCTTCAGTCTCAGCATGTTTCTTAGATGTTTCTTAGTTTTTAGGCATTCTGAGCCTCATGTTTCTTAAAAGTGTGTTTCTTAAAAATAAAAAAACGTGCAACCTCTTACTTTTAAGTAACATGCCCATTAAACTCCCCAGACCCTGTTAGGGTCCAACACCCCACTCGAAATTCCCTGTTGGACCCTCGCCCACTCGAAATTCCCTGTTGAACCCCCGCCCAACTACAAATTAGACCAAAAGAAAAACTGCATTCCAAAACCACCCCTATGGGATTTTTTCATCCGGGAACGATAGAATTTCTATACCAGTTGGGAAAGTGGTTTAAGTTACTCTCTGTAATTCGAATCTTTCTCTTATTCGAAGAAAAATTTTGGTCTCATGAAGATCGAATTAGAGAGAGGAAATTGTAATGCTTATTAATGGGAAATAACATACCACCCCAATGATCTTTCTTGGTAAGCCATTCACAATATTCCCAATTAGATTTGCCAAGGAAAGCATCGTTATATGTTGTAGGGTCACTCGCTATCGTGTTGGCTGCTAACATTCTTAAATCGTCTTTGAAGGCGGTGTCACTTAGCACAACAAAACTATGGGTTAAGAGAGTCCAGGGGTTAGGAGAAACTATGGTCTGGGAGAAGGTTGAGAGTCAGATATTTAGATTTCAGTATATCTCTAAATTTTAGAGATAATTAGAAATTGCAAAATGATTTGCGAAGCCTTCTACAATACTAAAGCCGATTATTTTCCTGATTTAAACGATTTCCCTGGAAACTTTTGAAGATGTTAAGATGAACTCTCTGAAGGAGACTTTGGGTTTAACTTGGACTTTGAAATAATTTTATAGTTCTTGGCATTATGGCAGAAAAATTTGGTTTGCATGAGGGCATGGAATATCACCAGTTTATTTACAAAACTAAAAGACCTAAAAATCTGGATGGTATCGGAAATATATCATCCGGCTTACCTGATGCTTGCAAACAAACACGAATTGTCGGCCGGTACAATCCTGAAATAGATAAATTCAGTCAAAATCGATAATTTCCACTTAGACACCGAAACATAATGGTATCTATTTTGAGTTCTAGGGGTTAGAGTGTTTCGCTCAAAATGTTTGGTCGTAGCAAGTTTGACGAAAACTTCCACAGATGAGTCTATCCCTTATGGAACAATTATTGAACAATTCGAGCGCACAGTGCCAAAATGCGTAACTGGATGATAACAAGTGATACTTTTATATGGACCTACCTGGTTATGCATTTAACACATATATAATTGATAACTACGTGAGCATGACCGTTAAACAATCATTCAGAACACAAATAGTGACAATCTATTAAAATTAGTCGTTTGTTTCTTATAAAAAAACGTTTAGAAACCGAAATTTCATGCTCTTGAAAAATTCTTTCATATTCAAGACTTCGTGAGCAAAAAAACATCTATCTCATCAAAAAATTTAGTAATTTGGCTAAGAATATTGATGTATGCTTATTAATGGTGATTCTTATAGATAAAGATGCGTTTTTTGAGCTGAAAATTTATTTTTTTACAAAAATCTGCTTGAGCCATCTTTAACCTACTTTCATTCAAAAAAATCTGAAAAAAACAATGATCCAATATTTCACAAAGTCCAAAAAACCCGTTTTTTAGCCGTTTTTTGGCCTAACTTTACCCAAAAACATTTTTTTTCGAAAATTGGGCTCCGTCACATTCGAGGGTTTATAGTTATGCATCTTTGTGCAAAAAATCATACCTAATACCTAAGTAATTGATAATGTGCTTATAAAAAAATATCGAATTTGGCCAGTTTCTCTATAAAAACACGCCAAGCAACCAAAATTTCATGTCTAAACACACATATTCTTCAAAAGTAAAGCCCTCATGAGCAAAAAAACATCTATCTCATAAAAAAATTGAGTAATTGGACTAAGAACATTGATGTATGCTTATTAATAGTGATTCTTATAGATAAACATGCGTTTTTTGAGCCAACAAAATTTTTTTGCAAAAATCTGCTTGAGCCATCTTTTACCTATGATGGTACCCTACTTTCAGGCAAAAAGTCAGAAAAAATTAATGATTTAATTATTCACAAAGTCCAAAAAACCCGTATTTTAGCCGTTTTTTGGCCCAAATTTGCCCAAATCTTTTTTTTTTCGAAAATCGGGCATTGTCACATTTGAGAGTTTATAGTTACACATCTTTGAGCAAAAAATCAGAGGTGAATTTATAGGACCTCCACCGGGGTAGGTCCCAAAACTTACTTTCTGACCATTTTACGTATTGGGCGTGGCGGCGGCACCGATACAGCGGCAGCTTGCGTGGGCGGTTGAGATTGAACACCGCCATTTACACCGTCCTTCAATTCTTCAATAATGAGGGTATCACCTGACCTCAAGCCAACCGTTTTCAAAGTGTTCGTTTCGGCGCCGGATAAGTTCAATGCTTTTGGCGGGTAGCCACTTTTAACTGAAAGCGTAAACAATATTAGTTTTATTTGGCTGATAATTATTTTGTTTTATACAGGGGGCTCTATCACAGATATCTTACATAAAACACTGGATAGAACTTTTCCTATCCTATTTTGAAGCCAAATAATTCGCCATCTTGAATAAAGTGACGTCACAATTTAGCTTGCGAGATCCTTGAAATTTTGAAGTCATTACAGTGTCAAAAAGTTTCAACAGTGAAATTCAAGTTTTCTACTGTGACCTACTTTCAGCAAAGTTGGTGCAATATTTTACTTCACCTGCTGTTGCTTGGGAAATACAGAGTAGCTCTATCTAGTGTTTTATGTAATATATCTGTGAGCTCTAAGCACACCCCCTGCTTTATGTGACGAAATTCACAAGATACATAAGACTTATACCACCTTTACATTGTCCCACCTCGTACATAAATATAAGCTTCCCTGATAATCTTTGGGATATCTGACGTTATTCACACCTTCGTTTTATTTGCTGCAACCGTCTATACGCTTGCCATCTTTTACTACATCAAGAGCTACATTTAGAATGTTTTACAGTCCATCTTAGCAAAGGCATATTACCATACACAGTTGACGTTCTCTAATTCGACGTTCTACTATGTGATAGGCTCCCTTATTCGATGAAATTTAAAGTCCCCGTCAACAAAAAACTCTCTCATAAACGACGCTTCCTTATTAGATAAGCTCCCCTATTCGATGAAAATCCAATTCCCCTTAAAGATCGAATTAGAGAGCGTCAACTCTACTACCGGCCGACTTGATCGCGCCAAAAGAAGCTTTAAGTGGACCCCAGGCTACATTTAGGAAGATTAAGTTCTAGCTTAAAGCCAAATTGTCAAATGTCTTTAGTCGTTTCAAAAAATATGGAATACGGAATACATTTGGATCATGAAATCATGAAAAACATAGACTATGCTATAGTCTAAGACAAATCGCTAACTAAGAAATAAGCCCAAAGCCGAAGGAAATTCGCAAACAGGTTTTTTTGCCGAAAAGAGTTTACAGCGGTAGAGTTTGCCAGTCTTCTTCGAAACTCTCCCGCCGCTTTTTTCGTATACCGCCATAACAACGCCATACCGCCATATTTTCCCGCCTTTACTATCACTGTAACGTACGATAACATCGTCTAGAAAAAACATCAATCCCAAGCGGAAGGTCAAAAGTAACATTTGTAAAAACTGACGTCATCATAAACATCACACAAAAGATTATTTGACGTTAGAAAAGTTTAAGAGGTTCAAAAAAAAGAAAAACGAAATTCTTCAAAAAATACTTTCTTATGAAAGAACCAGCCAGATAGTTTTTGCTGTTACAAACAAAATTTATTTCAAACAAAAATGGCTGACGTACAGGATGAAAGAATACTCGGTGCAGAAACCAACGACATTCGAGAACGCACGGCAAATAATCAAAACACAGTCGATCATACCGAATCAAGTGTTACTGACCCCGGACAAACTGATCTCCCGAATGATAGCACCGTACATTACCACCTGACAGATGTAGACGCTCACCCTGATCAGCATATAGAAAACCTACCGATACCTCATGTTGATGATGGCACTCGTACGATTCGTAGAAGTGACAGTCAATCACGACACCGATTAACCAACCCGATGATCACATTAACACCATCGGGAATCGAGACGTTGTTTCAAGGTATAACTAATCATGTGTTACCACCACCTGCCGACTTTGCAGATGAGACTAATAATGAACCACTTGAGGGCGGTGCTGAGTGTGTTACCGCCCAATCAACCGGTTTATCTCTTGATGAAGGCGCCCTTATCGAGGAGACAAGTTTAGTTCTACCACCGCCAGAACCTATCATGACTAGTGAAACTTATGAAATTGACCACAAAATAAAAACTGATAAAATTCTCAACGTGCTGCAGGGAGAAGGCTCAAAGAACTGGGAACCGGAAGAACTGGGTCAAAATGAAGTTACTGAGTCACATATAGCTAACGAGTCGCTTCGATCACGTGATGTTAATGAGATATACGAAGCTCACGAGTCAAATGACACCAGTGAGTCACATAAAGCTAGTGACACACAAATAGCTAACGAGTCACTTCAATCAACTAGCACTCTTCTAGATCCAAAAAATGATAGTCAAACATCTCAAGCTACAATCAAAGCAACTGAGACTGATGAAACCCTGGACACATTGAAACAAGAGTCGGGGTTAAGGCCCCATATTCACCAAGTGATTGGAGAAGAAGATGATGAGATGCAACAAAAACCAAGCGAAGATAGAGAGCTTGTTCTTAGGGTTCATGCAGCGCCCATTGTGGATAGTGAAGCATCTCTGAAGGTAGTAATATTCTAGTTTGATGCCTTAGTAGACTAGCACCTTAAAATGAGTACCCAGTTCGAACCCTAGTCTGTACACAGACCCGATATCTACGACTAATTTCAAAATTCATTGCCGTAGAGAGTCTGTTGTCATTCTCTTTTCTGATTTGAGATTTTTCAAACCGACCGCTTCGATGGAGTGTTGGCGAGAGAGGGGAGACGATGAGAGAAGTGTTACTATTTAAAATCATACTTCGTCGCAGAGGTCTCCGTACGGGAATCTTGATATCAAACAGACAATGCGCACAGAGTGTACTGCGAAGCGATAAACGTTATGAGATACGCTCTGGTACAGACTATTCGAACCCCTGCTTGGTCAAAAGGTCAAACTCAAAAATAGCTGACCCGGGTGGCCCACGTTCCTAGACTAGATTACTACCAATATCTCCATGAAAAGCGAACTCACAAAGATATTGTAAATCGTGAACTGCTATCCCATATCAGTCTTTATGTCTTAAAGGTTTTATTACGAAAATCACAAATCAATTTAATTTTTCAAGTGTTCACCAGGGGTATTTCGAATTCAATTCCTCAGTAGGTAGGTATTCACCACTGACCTTTATAAACCCTTGACCAAGCTTTATCCTTCATCTTTGATTGGAGTTCTTAGAAAAGTGATACAATGGAACCTCTAATTAGCGGACACCATCGGGGAATAGGGTTAGTGTCCGCTAATTAGAAGTGTCCGCCTTTTAGAAACTTTTCAATTCTGTGCTCCAATTTTGGTACTATCAAGGGATAAAGTATGTAAAATTTTGATCCGAAGTGCTTTTCTAGAGACACTAGGACATGGAAGAACAAGAGAATGATCATTCAAATGCAACAATTTAGTTTTATGAACCACAGTAGTCTTGAGGTCCCTGTAATTTATCATTTTTATGACGTAAACAAATTTACCGAATGGATAAAAGGGAGCGCTCCAAACGTCTATAAGCGATTTGTTCAATGAAACTTTGAAGTGTTTAAGCAATAAAAAGTTTGGATAAATCAACCCTGTCTAATTTTTTAAAGTCTGTGACCAGTTTACCGTCGATGTCCGCTAATTAGAGAGGAAAAAGTAGGGTTTCTGCCGTTTCGTGCAAAGAATTTTGTCCGCTAATTGAGGGTCCGCCTTTTGGAAACTTTTTTATGAGAATTTGACTATAGGAAATGGCCGGGGAAAATAGAATTGCCGCTAATGAGAGGTGTCCGCCTTTTAGAGGGTTTGTTAATTGGAGGTTTTACTGTACTCTAATAGTAGCACTACTCGACGTGGGTCAATTTATAATTCAATGAAATTTTACGTTCAAAAATGTTTTTATACCATATTGAGTAGTGGTACAATTAGGGTTCCACTTTCAAAAAACTCCAATCAAAGATTTTGTTTGGGCGAGATCGAGATCGAGAAACTGTGTCCAGAGTACATATACACCTTTTCGACGGTAGTCGCCAATTTCCGCGCGGGCATTTTTCTGTCCGCTTTATCCCACTAAAACCGTCCCAGTCCTTTTTTCGTATATATAGACAATAGAAAAAGGTGTCAAAAAAGGATTGGGTCGAGTTTAGGGGGACCGCGCGACTACGATTGAAAAGTTGTATTAAAGGTCAGCGATATTCACCAACGATAAACACGAGATGACTTTATTTTTCTTGTTTCTATTTGCAGAACGATAACCAAAGCAATGCTGTTTTCAAGATTCTCTCGATGGATACAGACATTATAAAAGCACAAATTAAAGAATATCTTCTATACGGAGATTATTCAAATAAAGCTACTATCGAAAAATACAAAGTCGTCACACCAGCGCTTATAGATCTCATTGCTAGAATTAATAAACACGACGAGAGGTGTATCAAAAAGAGAAAAGCTGAACGAGGCCTTGGTGTTGCCACAACCTTCGGTGTTCATTTAGCATCTTCGAATGACCAGGATGGAAGTTCTGAGACGCAAGTGAACAAGAAAACAGAGATGTCGAATCATTGGAAGGAGCACTTAACCGCGTTAACTCTTTCTGATGATTTCAAACTTTTTCCTGCAGAGATGCAAAAAGTGTTATTGTATATCTCGAATCTTCGTGAAGACCTCATTGAAATTTCTAAGACACTAAAAATTAACTCAAAGCGAGGAAGCCCTACATCTAGTACACACCTTCTAAGCACAAAATCATCCTTGGTAAAACATCAGAAAGCAAAAAAGAATGATCCAAAGAAAGTTCTACTGGCCACAAAATTGAAATATGAAAAAGACATACAGTTGGTTAGGAAAGAGAATGCGGAATTGATGGCTACAATTCGACGATTACGTTTATCTAAGAAAGTTTTACAAACGTGCAAGGAGGCTGATAAAAAAAAGCTGACAGTGAAAATTCGAAAAACAAGATCGGCCGTAGAAAGAACATCACACCATCTGAGGGCCGTCGAGAGCGAGAAGTTGGAGACTGAAATCGTATTGGCGGAGTTAAAGATTAAAGCTGAGGCGGAGATTAGGGCGTTGAATGCGGCAAACGAGGTGGAGATTAATAAGTATAAATTGAAAATACGGGCAATGACTTTGGATTGTAAGGCGAAAGATGATCACGTGACCAAATTGGAAGATAAAATCAAAACGATGGAACGTCGTTTCCATAACGATTTGGTTGCAATGGAAATACATTATAAAGGAAAACTCGAAGAAGAGTTACGTAATCGCAAATGGAGTGTCCGCTTAAAACGCACGCTCGCTTGCGGACGATATTTTGAGAATCGCCGTACAGAACAGTTCTATCGCGAGCATACAGCACATAGCCAGGGACGTACGGAAGAGTTTTAATAATTACAAAACAGTTAATAAACGATGTATCTGCAAGAAATAAATGGATAAAAAATTTGAACAAATCATTTCATTGACCAACATAAGTTTATAACCAGCTTTTTACCTTAAAAGATGTTAAATCTCACAAGGATAAAAGCTGGTGATAAGTCAAATGTTTGAGCTTCCTTAAAATCATTGAACCTGAATGAACATTATGAATGACGTCGTTGCTGTCATTGACGTCATCAATTTTTCACACTTCCAATAAAAGAATCAGAATCCAGTTTTATTTCACTTGAAGATTTTTCACATCTAGCAACACTTGAAATATAGTTGTCACCCGACTATTTAAGTGTATTTTACAGACCGCCCTAAACTTGTCATTTTGAGCTTACATATACCTTATCCGGGAAAACTTTGTCGGGGAAAAGTGACGAAATTTTGGCCAAGTGACGAATATTTTTCCCCGACGAAAATTTTCCCCAGCCTTAATGCGTTTACCAACTGCCAGCAAGTGACGAATATTTTTCCCCGACGAAGTTTTCCCCGATAAGGTATATAATATTTAAAAAAAATGCTACAAGCTTGCAGTCGAAATTTTTGTAAAATTAATTTGTCCATAAGATACTGCATCTGGTCCTACAGTTGATCCTCAGTTCCGGAGGGCAACTTAAGTGTTATATACAGACCAAACAAAGTACCAAATTGCAATGAGGCTAAAATCCCATCTATATCTATTATGTAAATCAGCCAATACGTCATTCTAGAACTGGTCTGTAAAATACCAACCAAAAAGGTGACTAAATCCTTATTCATAGTTTTTTGAGAAGAAAGTCACTGTAAGGTACATTCCCCAGGTTTTTAGGCTCCAAGCATTCGATTTTTTTATGTCACTCTTGCAGTAGGGAAAAAATCGAATTTGCGTCAGACACTTGAAAGGCTTCTTTTTTCCAGAAAATCATTCAGACGCATGTTCACACGCTACGGTTCCGTTTCGCTCCGAAACGAAATGAAGCCATTAATTGGTTAAATTCACTTTTATGTATCTTCTAACCAATAGAATCGCTTCATTCAGACCGTAGCGTGTGAACATGGTTTCAAAGTGTAACTCGTTAAGAAACGGAATGAAAAATCCCAGTTTTTAGTGAGGTACTCACTAGAAAAAAATCACCTTCTATTAAATTCAGCGCGGCAAGAAAATTCCGAAAGTCGGGCGGCAATATATGTATACCAGCAAAAATGTCTCCTCCGAAAAATCAACCGTTCATCTTCTTGATTATGAAGAACATTATCAAGAATAGGAACAGATGATTTTCACGTGCATTGATATTCGAAATTCGTTGGATGGCCTGTTAGGGCCGGTCTCCACTTTCGCGGGACATGAGCAAAAACTTTTTGACGTTTTTGTAAAAAAAAAGAACGCGACAAATTTCATAAAAAACGACGATTGCCGTCATCCACAACCCTGACCGAAAGTGACTGTACCACTCCTACGTATTCATTCCTCTTTGATTATCACGGGAATTAACTACATATGGTTTTAAAGAACGAAAAAATACACATGCGTGTTACAATGCAGGATTCTTTAGAGGAACAGACTGAAAGTATATCAATATATTCAAAAGGCAGGAAATTGTTTGGAAGAGGAAGTGCGATTGACTCCTTATCTGAAGAGTGGGTTCAAGCCCAACGTGCAAAACGAGCATCAATAAATAATAGATCTTATCGGAGTGAATGAAAAGTAAACTGAATGGCGCTGATAAGTACATGAATACTGTGAAAAATTACTGCAACAAGAAGAGGAGAAAGTTGAAAACGTACTGCATTGTTTGTCAGGTTGTATTTGAGTAATGCTGAAGATGAGAGCTTGTAACTCGTCCAGTGTCGATTCTTCTTTTAAGCCCTTGATGGGTTGCCGTTGTCCACTTCCAAATTGACATCTCAAATTCTGTGGATTGAAGAGGTGAACAAAGATTGTAAAGCTGATTTTCCATTGAGTTTACTTTCCGCGCGGGATGAGCCCTTCTTGAGCTGAGTCACGCTGGAAACTATTCCATTGTTCTATTTTAAGCATAGCGCTGTCAATGACTTCACTTTGCTTTGATTGTCTCTGTTTCGGTTTTACATTTTATTTGCGCGAGTTGTACATCTCAGATGGCGATGGAAAATAACACACTGCGCATATGCAGTTCGCATGGGTTCATCCCGCGCGGAAAGTAAGCTCGATGGAAACACAGCTGTAAGGTAAGTAAATGAGAGAGCAAGTCAGCGAAAGAAACAGATTAGAAGGTTAGGAAAAAATACAAGACTGACTGCATGAACGAATGAATGAATAAATGAAATACAGTTGTCTCCATAACTCATACACGCACAAATTTGTTCGAGTTAAGGAAATTTCGAGTTATGGAGTAAGGTTTATAAGGCATTTTTGACTGAATAGTTGTTCAACTTAAGGAGACATCGAATTAAAGAGTTTCGAGTTAAAGAGACTCTTACTATGTAATGAAAACATTGTCAACATTAGACAACTTGGCCTTTTTCTTTCCACACTGCCGGACGAGCCACTGCTCCCGAATTATTATCCCTACAGGAGCGCAGATTCAAACAGTGTGAGAGAAATGGTGAATCGTCGGATTTCCAAATTGGATGATTGAGAGACTCAAAAACCCATCAAAAGTATCAACAGCAAATACAGTAGACTCTCGCTTATTCGAACTTATATAATTCGAACTTCTGTTATTCGAACTTATTTCCATTCCCCGTTGAGGGCAAACGCTCACCAAGTACTTTCTATAATTCGAATCTCTCTGTAATTCGAACAAAGGAGATTTCCCGGCGAGTTCGAATTAGCGAGAATCAACTGTATCAACTTACCAAAGGTTTAGCCATTTCGAACGTTCAATTTCAAGATTTGATCACGATATAGGTATTATTATGGTTTTCTTCGTTATGAATTAATTCACATGGTCTCAGCTTCAGTCCAACATTGTTGTTAATTGTTTAGTTATTTTTTTGTCATTTTTAATATGTTTTTTTTGTATCTTCACTGAAACGATATAAAGGTAAAACAATTGTAAGTGATGAAAAGGCAAAAAGATAACACAGGGTGTTCGAAAAAAAATAACTATAGTGCTATTGTTCTAATTATTCTATTCCGGACGAGCCACTGCTCCCGAATTGGATGATTGAGAGACTCAAAAAACCAACAAAAGTATCAACAGCAAATACAGTAGACTCTCGCTTATTCGAACTTCTATTATTCGAATCTTTCTGTTATCCGAACTTATTTCCATTCCCCGTCGAGGGCAAACGCTCATCAAGCACTTTCAATAATCTGAATCTCTCTGTAATCCGAAGATTCCGCGTTCGAGTTCGAATCAGAGATTGTCTCTGTATATGTACGCAACAAAAGGTATGCCCGAAATAGAAAGAGTGGAAAGGTCCCCAAAATGCGCCGGGAATGTTTCCCTGTGAACGAGAAAGTTTATTTATTAGCCGAACGAATAAGAGAAAACAATGACAAGAGACTGTTAAATTTATATTGTGAATTTCATTTCAATAGCGGTACAATCGTTTTTCTAATTTAAAACTGTATATAAAAAAGAATTATTGGTCTGAACATGTTCTAGAAAAATTGGTACAACATACTATTGCTACCAAAGAGTATCTAACGTCCTTAAAAACAATATATTTTTTCTTTAACTTTTCAGTAAAAAACATATACAGAACTAGAAAATTTCCTAAGAAAACTCCCTAGAAAATAAACAAAAACAAATTTATCCCCAGATATTCAACTATATGAAATAGGCGAAGAAGAGTAACATTTTTCCAGGCAGGGAAACTTTCGTCATGTCCAAATTTTGTATACATTGGATTGTTCAAAAAGAAAGTTTTTGTCTAAAACAAGCAACTCGATTAAAAGCGCTGGAGGATTTTAACTTAAGGATTAGAAAGAAGGCATTGAAGACCGGGGTTGAATATTGACACAACGACATTTCGCAAAAAATATTTCCAAACTTGGTTTTGAATACGTCAAGATATGGTCGAGGGAAGGGCTGAAACCTTATGATCATAGGTAAGACTATAACGTTCATTCTGAATTTAGAAAGGGTTTGGAAGTCGTCAAAAAGTGCAATCAAACTATGCGCTTTTTTACGTTTTTTGTTCTGTAATGGCTGGCGCAAAACTGTCAATTTATCGCTTTATTCATAGTGTGATTGAGGTTTTTGATGTTTGGACGAGAACTTTGCGTGTTTAAAGAGAAATGAACGAAAATCATACTGTCGATATTTACGTTGTCCGTTTAAAATTAGTAGTGGGAAGGATAGTAGCAGTGCAAAAATGAAAGATTTGTCCAAGGTTCGAGAATTAGAGGCATTCACAGGCTAAAATCTTAACGTTAGAGAAAATTCTAAATTTTATACCCTATGTTGTCGTATATCCAAGAAAACCACCTTCTGGATTTTATCCCTTAGTTTTACTTATAGCATAAACTGATGCAATATCTTATTTGAAATAAATGTGGGTTAAAAGCTAAGCCCTTAGGGTGATCCTATTAGAGGTATGTTTCAAGTTCAGAATATTACTCGTATTTAGCAATTATAATTTTCTTGTTAGAACGTTTGAACCTTTATTTCTGACCAGTTTTGTACAATTCATAGTGTTCGATTGAATCTCCCTTTTCTGCGTCCCTTAGTTACTCTGTTTGGAAATCCTGGTTGATCAAGAAATCTTTCTATTTATTTTAAGGAAAGTAAGTTCAACTGGGTCGACGTATTAGGTGGAACATAAACAAAACATCGATTAGAAAAAAAAAACAGGAGAAGTGAAGAATTCAGCAAATTCAGCAAACCTTCTGCAAAAAAAACTGAAAACGAAACTAAATTGTTCAAGGTTGTCTGAAGTGATGGCCAAAAGTTCATTCGTGTGATTTTAGACCAGATTCGATTTTTGTTATGATACATATTTGTTGATTTCATATTTTAAGTAACCGGTTCTAATCTTCACAACAGTACATTTTTGTCGTCGTACAAGAAAATAATGGAAATTGTAAATCAGAAAAGCCTGATAATTAAATCGTTCCTAAAAGACTTTGAAAAGAAATTCCCTAATACAAATATATTGTTAACAGCAACGTTTTCGTTCACTTGATGGAATATCATCAGGATGTTTCACTCGTGGATGATGAAGGTTGGAACGTTCTTCATTGGGTTGGTATGAATGGAACAGTTCGTCATTTGGAAAAGTTTGGTCAACAAACAATCGAAATGTTGATCTTCACAACAGTACATTTTTGTCGTCGTACAAGAAAATAATGGAAATTGTATATAAAAAAAGCCTGACAATTCATTCGTTCCTAAAGGACTTTGGGAAGAAATTCTCTAATACAAATATATTGTTGACGGAACAAGAAAAACGGAATGGAAAATCTCACTCTTGTGGATGTTGTCGAAACAATACAGAGACAGAGACAGCGACAGAGACAGTGACAGATACAGAGACAGTGACAGAGAGATAGAGACTTTTACAGATGCAAGAGAAACATGTCAAGAACTTCCACCGATTAAATATCTGAATACAGTACAGAAAATTGAAACAAATACACGTGTCAAGAAATCACGTGCCAAAAAAAAGGCAACTGAGAAAAACAAAATAATGAGGAAATTTAATTTGTTATTTTTGTTTTCAGCCACTTCAGCGTACTACTTCACATCACAGGAGCAGACTTTTATAGATGCAAGAGAAACATGTCAAGCACTTCCACCGTTCAATGGAGTGCAATTTGATCTTGTTGTTGTTGACACTACGTTCAGTCGGCCAAATAAACACTAGAATGTTGCGAACAAAACTTTTGGACAGTACATTCTCTTTACCAAACAAATGGTCATTGAAGACAATATTTCGTTATTGTTTATTTATTAATTTATTCATTTATTTCATTATTATTTATTTATTTATTTATTTATTTGTTTGCGATTTTGTTGTGTTGCTCTGATGGGTATGGAGGGGCTACCCCCGAAAGCCTTTAGCATCATAGGTTTGTAATAAGAGCAAATAAATATGTTTTAATGTTTCTTAGCTTTTATCTGTTTTGTGCAATGCTCTCCTGGCAATTAATCATTATAATTGGACAAAAAAATGGACTACTAACAACATGGCGGGCTGCTATCCAAGATGTAGCTGAGACAACGAACTTCCAATACTGTCAATAGAAAAGAATCACTACGGGACATAATTCAGCAAACTTTCTGCAAAAACTGAAAAAGAAACTAAACCTTTCAAGATTGTCTGAAGTGATGGCCAAAAGTTCTATCATGTGATTTTCATTTGTTATGATACATATTTGTTATGATACATATTTGTTGATTTCATATTTTAAGTAACCGGTTCTAATCTTCACAACAGTACATTTTTGTCGTCGTACAAGAAAATAATGGAAATTGTAAATAAAAAAAGCCTGACAATTCATTCGTTCCTAAAAGACTTTGAAAATAAATTCCCTAATACAAATATATTGTTAACGGCAACGTTTTCGTTCACTTGATGGAATATTATCAGGATGTTTCACTCGTGGATGATGAAGGTTGGAACGTTCTTCATTGGGTTGGTATGAATGGAACAGTTCGTCATTTGGAAAAATTTGGTCAACAAACAATCGAAATGTTGATCAATGGAACAGACAAATTTAAACGAACGTAAGTAAGTATTTTAAGTATTTAAAAAATAATGGTTACATTACGTCTTATTTACTTTATTATGGAAACATAATATTTTGTTCACAGCTTTTGGTGTCAATGGTGAAAACAACAAAAAACCTAAGTCCATGAAGGAAAACAAAGGAAGTGCCGGGTGTCCCAGAAAAAAAGTTCCGCCCTTTGAAGTGAATTTTCTCGAGTTCTATGAACTTTTAAATAATGAATCTTTTTGCATTGGAAAGAGGAAGGATAAACTTAAATTTTGAGGGGTCATTTATTAAATTAAGTCAATTTGATCAAAAGTTATAGCCTAAATGCTAAAACATCACTTTTCAAAAAAGTCAAAAAAAGACGAAAAAAGAGGAGATCAAATCATCATAAAGAAAGCACTTCTGTTGCCAATTTATTTACGCTCAAAGTTTTTTCCATACAGTTCTTTAAGGTGTCTTTATTTTATTGTTAATTCCTTTTCTTTTCTTTGTCTAATTTAACGAGCTCCCATGGGCATAATCAAGGGGCACGAGATCCAAACATTCATCAAAATCTTACCAAGAGTTTTCAAAGCTTTTTTTGTACACATTGTTGAGAGTGAGAAGGAAAAAGCTTGTATCAAGTGTGTTGAGAAAAATGCCTCGCCTAACTATTCCTCAAAAAACTTGGGTGTGTATTGAGTTTGCACGCATAAATAATGCCGCAAAAGTACTGAGACGATGGCCTAACCAATGGCCCAATGTTCCTCCTCCGACAAGAGAAGCCATACTCAAAAACTTTCGAAAATTTGGTAGAGAAGGAACTTGCCACAACCTCAACAAAGGTCGAAGTGGCAGAAGGCCCACTGTGATGACACAGGCGAACAAGAATATGGTTAGAAGATCTTTACAGCAAAATGGTCGTCGTTCATGTCGAAGGAACGGGGTCAACCTTACTCGATCCACTTTCAATCGAATCGTCAAGGAAATAAAATTTCATCCTTATGTGTTGGTAAAGAAGTAAAAACTAAAAAATCAAGATCCAGCAAGAAGATTAACCTTTTGCAACTGGTTCAGAAATGAATAATGCAAATTTTTTATCAAATTTGATCATTTCTGACGAGGCAACTTTCAGCATGAACTCTGATGTGAATACTCGTAATGTTATTTACTATTCTGAACATGGTCAATGGCATCCCGATGACCACTATGTGGAATTTGAGCAAGGGGCGGATCAGGTGATGGTTTGGATGGGCTTAACAGGAAATGGATTAGTGTTGGGTCCACATTTTGTTCAGGGGAGGTTGGATACAAGGGAATATATGAGAATCGTGTGTTATAATGTCATTCAACAAGACTTTGTGAGGCTTGGGATCAATAAGGCAACGTCTTGGTGGATTTAAGACGGAGCAACTCCCCACACAAGCAACGCTTCACTTCGCTATCTTCGTGGTCAGTTTCCCAGAAAGGTGGTCAGCAATAGAGGAGATGTTGAGTGGCCCCCAAGATCGCCTGATCTCACTATATGTGATTTCTTTTTATGGGCTTACATGAAACCGCAGATCTGGGAACAACCCCAAAATTTGCAACCTCAGACCCTTAATCAATTGAAAGCTTCAATTAGAAATGTTGCAGCTAACCTCGACCCTCAAATGGTTCAAAATGCTTTTGCAGGAATGATTAATCGTGTAAATAAGTGCTTTGGAAAAAATGGAAATACATTTCCTGATGAATAAAAAACCTTTTGTGTCTTTGTCTTAGAATGAATTTAATCCCCTCTTTTTCGTCTTTTTTAGACTTTTTTTGAAAAGTGATGTTTTAGCATTTAGGTCATAACTTTTAATCAAGTTGACTTAATTTAATAAATAACCCCTCAAATTTTAAGTTTATCCTTCCCCTTTCTAATGCAAAAAGATTCATTATCTAAAAGTTCATAGAACTCGAGAAAATTCACTTCAAAGAGCGACTGTTGTAAGCCACTTCAGCGTATTTCTTCACATCAGAGGAAGAGACTTTTAAAAATGCAAGAGAAACATGTCAAGAACTTCCACCGATTAATGGAGTGCAATTTGACCTTGTTGTTGTTGACACCATGTTCAGTCGGCCAAATGAACACTAGAATGTTGCGAACCAAACTTTTGGACAGTACATTCTCTTTACCAAACAAATGGTCATTGAAGACATTATTTCGTTATTGTTTATTTATTCATTTATTTCATTATTATTCATTTATTTACTTATTTATTTATTTATATTTGATTTTGTTATGTTGCTCTGATGGGTATGGAGGGGCTACCCCCGAAAGCCTTTGATATCATAGGTTTACAATAAGAGCAAATAAATGATTTTTAATGTTCCTTAGCTTTTATCTGTTTTGTGCAATGCTCTCCTGGCAATTAATCATTATAATTGGACAAAAAAATGGACTACTAACAACATGGCAAACTTCCAATACAGTCAATAGAAAAGAATCACTATGGGACATAATTCAGCAAACTTTCTGCGAAAAACTGATAACGAAACTAAATTTTTCAAGATTGTCTAAAGTGATGGCCAAAAGTTCTATCATGTGATTTTAGACCAGATTCGATTTTTGTTATGATACATATTTGTTGATTTCATATTTTAAGTAACCGGTTCTAATCTTCACAACAGTACATTTTTGTCGTCGTACAAGAAAATAATGGAAATTATAAATCAGAAAAGCCTGATAATTCATTCGTTCCTAAAGGACTTTGGAAATAAATTCCCTAATACAAATATATTGTTAATGGCAACGTTTTCGCTCACTTGATGGAATATCAACAGGATGTTTCACTCGTGGATGATGAAGGTTGGAACGTTCTTCATTAGGCTGGTATGAATGGAACAGTTCGTCATTTGGAAAAATTTGGTCAACAAACAATCGAAATGTTGATCAATGGAACAGACAAATTTAAACGAACGTAAGTAAGTATTTTAAGTATCTAAAAATAATGATTACGTCTTATTTACTTTATTATGGAAACATGATATTTTGTTCACAGCTTTTGGTGAAAACAACAAAAACCTAAGTCCATGAAGGAAAACAAAGGAAGTATATTCGTGGCAGGATGGGGTGGTCAAGAGAAGAACTATCGACTGTTGTTGTTGACACTAGAGTAAATGGACTACTAACAACATGGTGTCTTGCTATCCAAGATGTAGCTGAGACAACAAACTTTCAATGCAAAGAATCACTACGGGAACACTTTTACCAGGGAAACCTTTATTAGGACATGGAAGGAAAAAAAAACTTTAAAGAGTGCAAAAGAATATTTTTTTAAATTTTTGCCTCGTATAATTTGAAAGCTGCTTGCAAGGAAGTCTGTTAACAGACGAAAGAGCAAACGAACATATGAACGAACCTTTCAAGAAGCTTTTCAAAAACCAAACATCATCAACTCGTTGCGTAACGGTTGCAGTCAAACACTTCTCAAGAGAGTCCATGAATTTTGGACGAAAAGAAATTCAAGAAATTCAAAGAAATTTAATTTCAAAAACCAAACATCATCAACTCGTTGCGTAACGGTTACAGTCAAACACTTCTCGTGAAAGTCCATAAATTTTGGATGAAAAGAAATTCACGAAATTCAAAAAAAATTTTTTCAAAAATCCAAACATCATCAACTCGTTGCGTAAAGGTTGCAGTCAAACACTTCTTGTGAAAGTCAATAAATTTTGAAAGAAAAGAACCCAAAATCCAAACGTAATCAACTCGTTACATAGAGGTCAACTCGAAATGGAGATAAAAGTTCTAAATCTTTAAATATACTTTTTATATTTAATAATCGTTTGTATATTTTATCATATCTTATCTTATATCGAAGCAAAAAAACGGTAACAAATTTAGTTCTCCTTAATTTGGTTAGTATGAAACTGTTTGATGAACAAAATCATCGATAGTATTTTCTATGACATTTTTAGATTCACTTGTCATAAAATTATATTTTACTTCTTCGTTCACTTGATGGAATATCCGCAAGATTTTTCACTGGTGAATGATAATGGTTGGAACATTCTTCATTATGTTGGTAGGTATGGAAATGTTCGTTATTTGGAAATGTTTGATCAACAAAATCATCCCAAGTATTTTCCATCACACTTTTAGATTCACTCGTCTTAAAATTATATTTTACTTCTTCGTTCACTTGATGGAATATCCGCAAGATTTTTCACTGGTGAACGATAATGGTTGGAACGTTCTTCATTATGTTGGTAGGTATGGAAATGTTCGTTATTTGGAAATGTTTGATCAACAAAATCATCCCAAGTATTTTCCACCACACTTTTAGATTCACTCGTCATAAAATTATATTTTACTTCTTCGTTCACTTGATGGAATATCCGCAAGATTTTTCACTGGTGAATGATAATGGTTGGAACATTCTTCATTATGTTGGTAGGTATGGAAATGTTCGTTATTTGGAAATGTTTGATCAACAAAATCATCCCAAGTATTTTCCATCACACTTTTAGATTCACTCGTCTTAAAATTATATTTTACTTCTTCGTTCACTTGATGGAATATCCGCAAGATTTTTCACTGGTGAACGATAATGGTTGGAACGTTCTTCATTATGTTGGTAGGTATGGAAATGTTCGTTATTTGGAAATGTTTGATCAACAAAATCATCCCAAGTATTTTCCACCACACTTTTAGATTCACTCGTCATAAAATTATATTTTACTTCTTCGTTCACTTGATGGAATATCCGCAAGATTTTTCACTGGTGAACGATAATGGTTGGAACGTTCTTCATTATGTTGGTAGGTATGGAAATGTTCGTTATTTGGAAATGTTTGATCAACAAAATCATCCCAAGTATTTTCCATCACACTTTTAGATTCACTCGTCATAAAATTATATTTTACTTCTTCATTCACTTGATGGAATATCCGCAAGATTTTTCACTGGTGAATGATAATAGTTGGAACATTCTTCATTATGTTGGTAGGTATGGAAATGTTCGTTATTTGGAAATGTTTGATCAAAAAAATATCATCCCAAGTATTTTCCATCACATTTTTAGATTCACTCGTCTTAAAATTATATTTTACTTCTTCATTCACTTGATGGAATATCCGCAAGATTTTTCACTGGTGAATGATAATGGTTGGAACGTTCTTCATTATGTTGGTAGGTATGGAAAGGAAATGTTCGTTATTTGGAAATGTTTGATCAACAAAATATCATCCCAAGTAATTTCCATCACATTTTTAGATTCACTCGTCTTAAAATTATATTTTACTTCTTCATTCACTTGATGGAATATCCGCAAGATTGTTCACTGGTGAATGATAATGGTTGGAAGTTCTTCATTATGTTCGTATGTCTGGAAATGTTCGTTATTTGGAAATGTTTGATCAACAAAATCATCGATAGTATTTTCCATCACATTTTTAGATTCAGTCGTCTTAAAATTATATTTTACTTCTTCATTCACTTGATGGAATATCCGCAAGATTTTTCACTGGTGAATGATAATGGTTGGAACGTTCTTCATTATGTTGGTAGGTATGGAAATGTTCGTTATTTGGAAATGTTTGATCAACAAAATCATCCCAAGTATTTTCCATCACACTTTTAGATTCACTCGTCTTAAAATTATATTTTACTTCTTCGTTCACTTGATGGAAATCGTAAACGTAATCAACTCGTTACATAGAGGTCAACTCGAAATGGAGATAAAAGTTCTAAATCTATATTTTACTTCTTCGTTCACTTGATGGAATATCCGCAAGATTTTTCACTGGTGAATGATAATGGTTGGAACGTTCTTCATTATGTTGGTAGGTATGGAAATGTTCGTTATTTGGAAATGTTTGATCAACAAAATATCATCCCAAGTATTTTCCATCACACTTTTAAATTCAGTCGTCTTAAAATTAAATTTTACTTCTTCATTCACTTGATGGAATATCCGCAAGATTTTTCACTGGTGAATGATAATAGTTGGAACGTTCTTCATTATGTTGGTAGGTATGGAAATGTTCTTTATTTGGAAAAGTTTATTTCAAAATCTTATTATTTTCTATTTCATGGAAACTAAATCTATTATTTCAATTTCTTATTTTCAAATCTTATATTTCTTATTTCATGGAACCCAAATATCAAAAGACTTTTGTCTAGTGTATAACAAAGATAAGGATGTTCTCAATAATAATAGTTTGAATGGAAATGTTATTTAGAAAGGTTCGATCAACAAACCATCGAAATGTTGATCAATGGAAGAAACAAATGGAAAGAAACACAATTGCATCATGCAGCATGAAAAAACAATCATGACGTCATCAGATGGTTGTTGGTCAAAGGAGCCAATCCTGATTTTAAAGACAAAGATGGTAAAGAAACTATGTATTTGATTATTAATAGCTTTTGGTTTGATTGTCTTTTTTTACCAGTGGAAGACTCGTTAGGTTTGAGTTAGGTTGTCGGTATGGGATTTCTTGTAAATTAAACAAAGGAAAAATGTGTCATACCCGATAGTGACTTTCTCAAAAATGAGCTAGCATTAAAAAATTAATAAAGTAAGGATGTTCTCAATAATAATAGTTTGAATGGAAATGTTCGTTATTTAGAAAGGTTCGATCAACAAACCATCGAAATGTTGATCAATGGAAGAAACAAATGGAAAGACACACCATTGCATTATGCAGCATGAAAAAACAATCATGACGTCATCAGATGGTTGTTGGTCAAAGGAGCTAATCCTGAATTGAAAGACAAAGATGGTAAGTAAAGTTTAAATTTTCTTCATAGGCATAGATATGTTCGCTATTTTGAAACTTTCCATGAAGAAAACATGGCAAGTTTCATTAATGAACCAACAAAATGGTGATTAGTTATTATTAGATTTTTAATATTTTTTTTGAAACTTTCAATTTCATGATTTTATTATTCGTAATATCGAATCTATGTTGGTCAACAGCGACAAACACGCCGAGAATTTGCAATAGATAACCCAGAATATGAATGGACAGTTGGATTGAACATGGTGATAAGTTGTTGTTAATTTTTCAAATCTATTATTTCAATTTCTTATTTTCAAATCTTATAATTTCTTATTTCATGGAACTTAAATAACAAAAGATTTTTGTCTAGTGTACAACAAAAGTAAGGATGTTCTTCATAATGTTAGTTTAAAATAGAAATGTTCGTTATTTAGAAAGGTTCGATCAACAAACCATCGAAATGTTGATCAATGGAAGAAACAAATGGAAAGACACGCCATTGCATTATGCAGCATGAAACAACAATCATGACGTCATCAGATGGTTGTTGGTCAAAGGAGCTAATCCTGAATTGAAAGACAAAGATGGTAAGTAAAGTTTAAATTTTCTTCATAGGCATAGATATGTTCCCTATTTGGAAACTTTCCATGAAGAAAACATGGAAAGTTTTATTAATGAACAAACAAAATGGTGATTATTTATTATTAGATTTTTAATATTTTATTTGAAACTTTCAATTTCATGATTTTATTATTCGTAATATCGAATCTATGTTGGAATGGATATGCCCAACGGCGACAAACGTGCCGAGAATTTGCAACAGATAACCCAGAATATGAATGGACAGTTGGATTGAACATGGTGATAAGTTATTGTTAATTTTTTAAATCTATTATTTCATTTTCTTATTTTCAAATCTTATTATTTCTTATTTCATGGAACTTTAAATAACAAAAGATTTTTGTCTAGTGTATAACAAAGGTAAGGATGTTCTTCATAATGTTAGTTTAAAATGGAAATGTTCGTTATTTAGAAAGGTTCGATCAACAAACCATCGAAATGTTGATCAATGGAAGAAAACAAATGGAAAGACACACCATTGCATTATGCAGCATGAAACAACAATCATGACGTCATCAGATGGTTGTTGGTCAAAGGAGCTAATCCTGAATTGAAAGACAAAGATGGTAAGTAAAGTTTAAATTTTCTTCATAGGCATAGATATGTTCCCTATTTGGAAACTTTCCATGAAGAAAGCATGGAAAGTTTCATTAATGAACAAACAAAATGGTGATTAGTTATTATTAGATTTTTAATATTTTATTTGAAACTTTCAATTTCATGATTTTATTATTCGTAATATCGAATCTATGTTGGAATGGATATGCCCAACGGCGACAAACGTGCCGAGAATTTGCAACAGATAACCCAGAATATGAATGGACAGTTGGATTGAACATGGTGATAAGTTATTGTTAATTTTTTTAAATCTATTATTTCATTTTCTTATTTTCAAATCTTATAATTTCTTACTTCATGGAACTTAAATAACACAAGATTTTTTGTCTAGTGTATAACAAAAGTAAGGATGTTCTTCATAATGTTAGTTTAAAATGGAAATGTTCGTTATTTAGAAAGGTTCGATCAACAAACCATCGAAATGTTGATCAATGGAAGAAAACAAATGGAAAGACACACCATTGCATTATGCAGCATGAAACAACAATCATGACGTCATCAGATGGTTGTTGGTCAAAGGAGCTAATCCTGAATTGAAAGACAAAGATGGTAAGTAAAGTTTAAATTTTCTTCATAGGCATAGATATGTTCCCTATTTGGAAACTTTCCATGAAGAAAACATGGAATGTTTTATTAATGAACAAACAAAATGGTGATTAGTTATGATTAGATTTTTAATATTTATTTTGAAACTTTCAATTTCATGATTTTATTATTCGTAATATCGAATCTATGTTGGAATGGATATGCCCAACAGGGACAAACGTGCCGAGAATTTGCAACAGATAACCCAGAAGAATATGAATGGACAGTTGGATTGAACATGGTGATAAGTTATTGTTAATTTTTTAAATCTATTATTTCATTTTCTTATTTTCAAATCTTATAATTTCTTACTTCATGGAACTTAAATAACACAAGATTTTTGTCTAGTGTATAACAATCTATGACTCGACCCTTGTTCCTTCTTTCTCTGGAGAGGGGGAGGGTAATAACCAGAACACGTTGGATAATGGCCTGGAGACAACACCTTATTTCAAACTAAACCGGTTACTAGAAATAGGCCTACAAATCAAAAGGCCAGGGCTCATAGACGAACCAGTATGGTTTCTAGACATTCGAACAAGGACGCTACGAAAACAATCTCCTACCATCACCTCACCTATCAATTACTTCATCAAAAATGGACAAGAATATTTCCAAGTCCACAACAACACAATAAAAGAAGTAAACAGCTCCTTGATTCGAACCATGTCTCTAAAAAATGATTGAGTCAAAACACTAACAAAAAAGGATGTGGGACAAACTACGGACGAATTCAACCCAGTCCAATATGAAGGAAATACCATCTCCGGCTTAATAGATGGACAGATAAAAACAGATCTGAAAACATACGAGCTAGAGAAAGAACAACAAACACTAAGAAAAAACTGGGCAGAAGCAGCCAAAAGAATCAATAATATTGAAGAAAAGAAAACGAAGCAATCTTAACCCAGGACTATAACAACCTGACCAAATCTGAAAACGAACTCAGACAGAACCAACAACAGGCAAACAAATACTTGGACGACCTCCAGGATGACTACCAGAATATTCTAAACAAAGTAGCAAACCTGACCACCAGACAGGACTACTGGAAAACAAGAGAATTAAAAATGAAAGAAAAACTAGGACAAGTCCAAAACGAAACAAAACAACTGAAAGAGCAAAACCAGGAGATAATTGATCAGGAAAAGATCCTGACGAAAACCTTAAACAACGTAACCAAAGAACTGAATCTGGAAAAGAATAAAAGAAAAAGAGATGAAAAGAAAATCCAAGAGTTAGAAAAAAACCAAACTAAAATCCAAAATGAACAAGAACTCCTTAAACAAAAAGAAAAAACCATGGACGTAAGAATTGATGCAAACACGCATTCCATCACAAGACTGAACATAACCCAAAACCAAATAAAGAAAAGACTGAATAGTGATGAAAATAAAATCAACCAGAATTCACAAGATATCAAGGTCATTAAACATGACGTAAAACATCTGGACCACAAAATAAACACAGAAATCAAGGACCGAAAACAAGCAATCAATGATGTAAGAAACGACATAAAAGACGGATCCTTAAAACCAGAAAAGAACACTGAAAAAGACGAATGTGCCTGGTACGACTCCCTAAGCTGCTTCTGGAAAACAGCAGAGGCTGTGCTAACTACCATCGCTATAATAGGAGGAACAGTGCTGGCAATATACATATTCGGACCAAGAATACTAAGCTGCCTAACAAGAACGATCAGTAGAAACGCCGACGCAAAGTACCAGAATCGATATTATCAAAGACAACTAGTAAAAGGAAAGTTAATGTCGCTCCAAAAATCAAATCCCCAAATGCCATATACTAGGGAAGCGATATTAGACGAAATCATCGAAAAGCACTTGGTTAGACATCACGACAAAATGAAAGTCGAAGTGATAGAAACCCAAATGTCATACTGCACTCGAAAAGAAGGTGATTGGAAAGGAAAAGCCTTCCACCACTTCCTTAAAATGATGCTAAAAAAGGTAAAGAGCCTTCAGCCTTTTAAAATCACAGGAAAAAGATTTAATTTGGACTGACGAATGGCCACGAAAGCCTAACGCCACACTGACGTTACCTACCGTAAAAGAAAAAGGAGTGATCCCAAAAGACCACTTTGACACAGCAGAAAGAATTCGAGCATTTCCAATCAGAAAAGGAATAATATTATTCAGAATCTACTTCAATGAAAACCAAACTTTCAAGAAAATTGTAATCCTTACCAGCAACCAAATGCAATACGAGTTCACTCACTATCTACCACTAAACATAATTCACACAATCTGAACAGATCGCCCAATTATTATGACGAAAAACAAAACACTATCACCTACTTGGGACCTAACAACAGTAACAACCTGGAACGAACTTTCACAAAAAAAGGAGAATTCCTGTCAGAGTGGACAGAAACTGCCTTCAACCTTACACATCCCAACGCCTCTAAAGGAAACCCTATCCTTCCACAGAGAAAGAAAGGAATAGTAAACTCCAACAAATATTTTGTGAAGCACCCACCTGCAGTCTCATAAGAAATCTCATCCCCTCTATTCCAGACGGAATCTTTACCGATTCACTCTTGAGAATAAATCCAAAAATCTATTTGGGAGAAGAAGGAAAAGGAATGTTCAAAGGAGCCAGTGGAGATGATGGTTATCTAGAAGACACCACATATCTTTATCGCTGTCGAGGAGAAGAAGATAGTGCTGACCAATATGGAGATTACTTTGACCTCTATAACATTTTTGATAGAAGAGAAGACTGCCAAAAGAAAAACGAAAACAACGACAAGTACTACGCTCACCTGACGAAAACGACAGGCTAAAGAATATATGTAAAGTTTACTACATAGCAAATGAATGGGTAACAAGAATACCAGATTATCAACCAACAAAAACCGAAACCAGAATCACCTTTGAAATGGATCACCCCAAAGACGGAGAAGATTTAATAATCATCCCCGGAAAAAAATATGCTAACCAATCTAGACCGAACTACAATGGTCTAAAAATAAAAACTAAATCAAGAAACCGAAAAGGAACTTGATATGTAAATACTGGAATTGTTTAATATGCCAAGAAGATATAGCCGTCTATATTCACGACATTCCGTGGAAAATAAATAACATATGAATTATACGAACATATTCTAAAACCCTAATTTAAATTGCATCCATTGCAGGTCATCAAAAGGACAAAAATTCAAGAACGGAAATTTGGAGGAAAATTCACAAAGGAATTAAATGAAGAACGATGGAAGCATTATTCGATTAATCACATTATTACCCTTGTATTATTATCTATTATATTCTTCTCATTGTCATCTTAAATAACAATGGGACAAAAGATTGTATTGTTTAATTATAAAATATCAAAAAATTTTAGTATAAATAGGGAACTATGAGAGACATAAATCAGTTTACAGCTTGACCACTGAGTAGTAAACAGCTCGCTTGTCAGGATGATCGAGTAAGACGACGACCTAATCAGTAGTACTGGTGGAATTACTATAGGTCTACCCTTGCTCTTAATCCCAAATACACCAAAGAGAACCAATCTTACCCCCTGTACCCTCCTGATCTATTTCTTATCCAAGGAATAGGCCATCAGAGTATATTGGAGGTTCTACCGAGATTTGTTTGTACCAGGCTCTTTGTGTGTGGCCTGGGGTGAGAGGGTGCTCTTCTCGAGTCTTCATAATGTTAGTTTAAAATGGAAATGTTCGTTATTTAGAAAGGTTCGATCAACAAACCATCGAAATGTTGATCAATGGAAGAAAACAAATGAAATGAAAGACACACCATTGCATTATGCAGCATGAAACAACAATCATGACGTCATCAGATGGTTGTTGGTCAAAGGAGCTAATCCTGAATGAATGAAAGACAAAGATGGTAAGTAAAGTTTAAATTTTCTTCATAGGCATAGATATGTTCCCTATTTGGAAACTTTCCATGAAGAAATGAAGAAAGCATGGAAAGTTTCATTAATGAACAAACAAAATGGTGATTAGTTATTATTAGATTTTTAATATTTTATTTTGAAACTTTCAATTTCATGATTTTTATTATTCGTAATATCGAATCTATGTTGGAATGGATATGCCCAACGGCGACAAACGTGCCGAGAATTTGCAACAGATAACCCAGAATATGAATGGACAGTTGGATTGAACATGGTGATAAGTTATTGTTAATTTTTTAAATCTATTATTTCATTTTCTTATTTTCAAATCTTATAATTTCTTACTTCATGGAACTTAAATAACACAAGATTTTTGTCTAGTGTATAACAAAAGTAAGGATGTTCTTCATAATGTTAGTTTAAAATGGAAATGTTCGTTATTTAGAAAGGTTCGATCAACAAACCATCGAAATGTTGATCAATGGAAGAAACAAATGGAAAGACACACCATTGCATTATGCAGCATGAAACAACAATCATGACGTCATCAGATGCTTGTTGACCAAAGGAGCCAATCATGAATTGAATGACAAAGATAGTAAGTAAAGTTTAAATTTTCTTCATATGCATAGATATGTTCGCTTACGCTATTTGGAAACTTTCCATGAAGAAACATGGTATTATTAGATTTTAAATATTTTATTTCAAATTTTTAATTTCTTAATTTCATTATTCACAATTACACGGTTTTTAATGTTGGCTCAAATGGTAATGTTCCTTATGTGGAAAGGCTTGATCAAAAACCATCGAAATGTTGATCAATGGAAGAAGCAAATGGAAAGAAACACCATTGCATTATGCAGCATGAAAAAACAATCATGACGTCATCAGATGGTTGTTGGTCAAAGGAGCCAATCCTGAATTGAAAGACAAAGATGGTAAGTAAAGTTTAAATTTTCTTCATAGGCATAGATATGTTCCCTATTTGGAAACTTTCCACGAAGAAACATGGAAAGTTTCATCAATGAACAAACAAAATGGTGATTAGTTATTATTAGATTTTAAATATTTTATTTCAAATTTTTAATTACTTAATTTCATTATTCGCAATTACATGGTTTTTAATGTTGGCTCGAATGGAAATGTTTGTTATGTGGAAAGGCTTGATCAAAAAACCATCAAAAAGTTGATCGATGGAAGAAACAAATGGAAAGAAACACCATTGCGTTATGCAGCATAAAAAAACAATCATGACGTCATCAGATTGTTGTTTCTCAAAGGAACCAATCCTGATAAGAAAGACAAAGATGGTAAGTGAACTTTACATGACAAAAAGGTGGTTTCAATATCCACTTTGGAATTTTACCTTTAATGGAGCAAAATTTCTGGCAACAAATAAAAAATTTCCAGAAAACCCCATTTTCGATCTTTGTCTTTAGGTCTAGACAACAAGAGCGGTTGTTGGTCATCTTTGGTGCTTGTTCGTACGCTGTTGTATAATATTCTTAGTATATTTTGTAACAAATTTTCTATTAACATTCAAAAGTATATCAACATACTTTTTTTAATTCATATGCTCAGAAAACCCTGACTTAAATGATTATTGCAGCCATTTATGTTCTTGGAAACATGAATAAAAACCGATTCTCTTCCAAACGTTTTCGGTTAATTATTGCCTGCTAAATCTATTTGATTTCTTTCTTGTCTTTCTCTATGTTGGAATGGATATGCCCAACGGCGACAAAACGTGCCGAGAATTTGCAACAGATAACCCAGAATATGAATGGACAGTTGGATTGAACATGGTGATAAGTTATTGTTAATTTTTTAAATCTATTATTTCATTTTCTTATTTTCAAATCTTATTATTTCTTATTTCATGGAACTTTAAATAACAAAAGATTTTTGTCTAGTGTATAACAAAGGTAAGGATGTTCTTCATAATGTTAGTTTAAAATGGAAATGTTCGTTATTTAGAAAGGTTCGATCAACAAACCATCGAAATGTTGATCAATGGAAGAAACAAATGGAAAGACACACCATTGCATTATGCAGCATGAAACAACAATCATGACGTCATCAGATGGTTGTTGGTCAAAGGAGCTAATCCTGAATTGAAAGACAAAGATGGTAAGTAAAGTTTAAAATTTTCTTCATAGGCATAGATATGTTCCCTATTTGGAAACTTTCCATGAAGAAAGCATGGAAAGTTTCATTAATGAACAAACAAAATGGTGATTAGTTATTATTAGATTTTTAATATTTTATTTGAAACTTTCAATTTCATGATTTTATTATTCGTAATATCGAATCTATGTTGGAATGGATATGCCCAACGGCGACAAACGTGCCGAGAATTTGCAACAGATAACCCAGAATATGAATGGACAGTTGGATTGAACATGGTGATAAGTTATTGTTAATTTTTTAAATCTATTATTTCATTTTCTTATTTTCAAATCTTATAATTTCTTACTTCATGGAACTTAAATAACACAAGATTTTTGTCTAGTGTATAACAAAAGTAAGGATGTTCTTCATAATGTTAGTTTAAAATGGAAATGTTCGTTATTTAGAAAGGTTCGATCAACAAACCATCGAAATGTTGATCAATGGAAGAAACAAATGGAAAGACACACCATTGCATTATGCAGCATGAAACAACAATCATGACGTCATCAGATGGTTGTTGGTCAAAGGAGCTAATCCTGAATTGAAAGACAAAGATGGTAAGTAAAGTTTAAATTTTCTTCATAGGCATAGATATGTTCCCTATTTGGAAACTTTCCATGAAGAAAACATGGAATGTTTTATTAATGAACAAACAAAATGGTGATTAGTTATGATTAGATTTTTAATATTTTATTTGAAACTTTCAATTTCATGATTTTATTATTCGTAATATCGAATCTATGTTGGAATGGATATGCCCAACAGGGACAAACGTGCCGAGAATTTGCAACAGATAACCCAGAATATGAATGGACAGTTGGATTGAACATGGTGATAAGTTATTGTTAATTTTTTAAATCTATTATTTCATTTTCTTATTTTCAAATCTTATAATTTCTTACTTCATGGAACTTAAATAACACAAGATTTTTGTCTAGTGTATAACAATCTATGACTCGACCCTTGTTCCTTCTTTCTCTGGAGAGGGGAGGGGTAATAACCAGAACACGTTGGATAATGGCCTGGAGACAACACCTTATTTCAAACTAAACCGGTTACTAGAAATAGGCCTACAAATCAAAAGGCCAGGGCTCATAGACGAACCAGTATGGTTTCTAGACATTCGAACAAGGACGCTACGAAAACAATCTCCTACCATCACCTCACCTATCAATTACTTCATCAAAAATGGACAAGAATATTTCCAAGTCCACAACAACACAATAAAAGAAGTAAACAGCTCCTTGATTCGAACCATGTCTCTAAAAAATGATTGAGTCAAAACACTAACAAAAAAGGATGTGGGACAAACTACGGACGAATTCAACCCAGTCCAATATGAAGGAAATACCATCTCCGGCTTAATAGATGGACAGATAAAAACAGATCTGAAAACATACGAGCTAGAGAAAGAACAACAAACACTAAGAAAAAACTGGGCAGAAGCAGCCAAAAGAATCAATAATATTGAAGAAAACGAAGCAATCTTAACCCAGGACTATAACAACCTGACCAAATCTGAAAACGAACTCAGACAGAACCAACAACAGGCAAACAAATACTTGGACGACCTCCAGGATGACTACCAGAATATTCTAAACAAAGTAGCAAACCTGACCACCAGACAGGACTACTGGAAAACAAGAGAATTAAAAATGAAAGAAAAACTAGGACAAGTCCAAAACGAAACAAAACAACTGAAAGAGCAAAACCAGGAGATAATTGATCAGGAAAAGATCCTGACGAAAACCTTAAACAACGTAACCAAAGAACTGAATCTGGAAAAGAATAAAAGAAAAAGAGATGAAAAGAAAATCCAAGAGTTAGAAAAAAACCAAACTAAAATCCAAAATGAACAAGAACTCCTTAAACAAAAAGAAAAAACCATGGACGTAAGAATTGATGCAAACACGCATTCCATCACAAGACTGAACATAACCCAAAACCAAATAAAGAAAAGACTGAATAGTGATGAAAATAAAATCAACCAGAATTCACAAGATATCAAGGTCATTAAACATGACGTAAAACATCTGGACCACAAAATAAACACAGAAATCAAGGACCGAAAACAAGCAATCAATGATGTAAGAAACGACATAAAAGACGGATCCTTAAAACCAGAAAAGAACACTGAAAAAGACGAATGTGCCTGGTACGACTCCCTAAGCTGCTTCTGGAAAACAGCAGAGGCTGTGCTAACTACCATCGCTATAATAGGAGGAACAGTGCTGGCAATATACATATTCGGACCAAGAATACTAAGCTGCCTAACAAGAACGATCAGTAGAAACGCCGACGCAAAGTACCAGAATCGATATTATCAAAGACAACTAGTAAAAGGAAAGTTAATGTCGCTCCAAAAATCAAATCCCCAAATGCCATATACTAGGGAAGCGATATTAGACGAAATCATCGAAAAGCACTTGGTTAGACATCACGACAAAATGACAGTCGAAGTGATAGAAACCCAAATGTCATACTGCACTCGAAAAGAAGGTGATTGGAAAGGAAAAGCCTTCCACCACTTCCTTAAAATGATGCTAAAAAAGGTAAAGAGCCTTCAGCCTTTTAAAATCACAGGAAAAGATTTAATTTGGACTGACGAATGGCCACGAAAGCCTAACGCCACACTGACGTTACCTACCGTAAAAGAAAAAGGAGTGATCCCAAAAGAACACTTTGACACAGCAGAAAGAATTCGAGCATTTCCAATCAGAAAAGGAATAATATTATTCAGAATCTACTTCAATGAAAACCAAACTTTCAAGAAAATTGTAATCCTTACCAGCAACCAAATGCAATACGAGTTCACTCACTATCTACCACTAAACATAATTCACACAATCCTGAACAGATCGCCCAATTATTATGACGAAAAACAAAACACTATCACCTACTTGGGACCTAACAACAGTAACAACCTGGAACGAACTTTCACAAAAAAAGGAGAATTCCTGTCAGAGTGGACAGAAACTGCCTTCAACCTTACACATCCCAACGCCTCTAAAGAAACCCTATCCTTCCACAGAGAAAGGAATAGTAAACTCCAACAAATATTTTGTGAAGCACCCACCTGCAGTCTCATAAGAAATCTCATCCCCTCTATTCCAGACGGAATCTTTACCGATTCACTCTTGAGAATAAATCCAAAAATCTATTTGGGAGAAGAAGGAAAAGGAATGTTCAAAGGAGCCAGTGGAGATGATGGTTATCTAGAAGACACCACATATCTTTATCGCTGTCGAGGAGAAGAAGATAGTGCTGACCAATATGGAGATTACTTTGACCTCTATAACATTTTTGATAGAAGAGAAGACTGCCAAAAGAAAAACGAAAACAACGATTGGGTACTACGCTCACCTGACGAAAACGACAGGCTAAAGAATATATGTAAAGTTTACTACATAGCAAATGAATGGGTAACAAGAATACCAGATTATCAACCAACAAAAACCGAAACCAGAATCACCTTTGAAATGGATCACCCCAAAGACGGAGAAGATTTAATAATCATCCCCGGAAAAAATATGCTCACCAATCTAGACCGAACTACAATGGTCTAAAAATAAAAACTAAATCAAGAAACCGAAAAGGAACTTGATATGTAAATACTGGAATTGTTTAATATGCCAAGAAGATATAGCCGTCTATATTCACGACATTCCGTGGAAAATAAACATATGAATTATACGAACATATTCTAAAACCCTAATTTAAATTGCATCCATTGCAGGTCATCAAAAGGACAAAAATTCAAGAACGGAAATTTGGAGGAAAATTCACAAAGGAATTAAATGAAGAACGATGGAAGCATTATTCGATTAATCACATTATTACCCTTGTATTATTATCTATTATATTCTTCTCATTGTCATCTTAAATAACAATGGGACAAAAGATTGTATTGTTTAATTATAAAATATCAAAAAATTTTAGTATAAATAGGGAACTATGAGAGACATAAATCAGTTACAGCTTGACCACTGAGTAGTAAACAGCTCGCTTGTCAGGATGATCGAGTAAGACGACCTAATCAGTAGTACTGGTGGAATTACTATAGGTCTACCCTTGCTCTTAATCCAATACACCAAAGAGAACCAATCTTACCCCCTGTACCCTCCTGATCTATTTCTTATCCAAGGAATAGGCCATCAGAGTATATTGGAGGTTCTACCGAGATTTGTTTGTACCAGGCTCTTTGTGTGTGGCCTGGGGTGAGAGGGTGCTCTTCTCGAGTCTTCATAATGTTAGTTTAAAATGGAAATGTTCGTTATTTAGAAAGGTTCGATCAACAAACCATCGAAATGTTGATCAATGGAAGAAACAAATGGAAAGACACACCATTGCATTATGCAGCATGAAACAACAATCATGACGTCATCAGATGGTTGTTGGTCAAAGGAGCTAATCCTGAATTGAAAGACAAAGATGGTAAGTAAAGTTTAAATTTTCTTCATAGGCATAGATATGTTCCCTATTTGGAAACTTTCCATGAAGAAAACATGGAATGTTTTATTAATGAACAAACAAAATGGTGATTAGTTATGATTAGATTTTTAATATTTTATTTGAAACTTTCAATTTCATGATTTTATTATTCGTAATATCGAATCTATGTTGGAATGGATATGCCCAACAGGGAGAAACGTGCCGAGAATTTGCAACAGATAACCCAGAATATGAATGGACAGTTGGATTGAACATGGTGATAAGTTATTGTTAATTTTTTAAATCTATTATTTCATTTTCTTATTTTCAAATCTTATAATTTCTTACTTCATGGAACTTAAATAACACAAGATTTTTGTCTAGTGTATAACAAAAGTAAGGATGTTCTTCATAATGTTAGTTTAAAATGGAAATGTTCGTTATTTAGAAAGGTTCGATCAACAAACCATCGAAATGTTGATCAATGGAAGAAACAAATGGAAAGACACACCATTGCATTATGCAGCATGAAACAACAATCATGACGTCATCAGATGCTTGTTGACCAAAGGAGCCAATCATGAATTGAATGACAAAGATAGTAAGTAAAGTTTAAATTTTCTTCATATGCATAGATATGTTCGCTTACGCTATTTGGAAACTTTCCATGAAGAAACATGGTATTATTAGATTTTAAATATTTTATTTCAAATTTTTAATTTCTTAATTTCATTATTCGCAATTACACGGTTTTTAATGTTGGCTCAAATGGTAATGTTCCTTATGTGGAAAGGCTTGATCAAAAAACCATCGAAATGTTGATCAATGGAAGAAGCAAATGGAAAGAAACACCATTGCATTATGCAGCATGAAAAAACAATCATGACGTCATCAGATGGTTGTTGGTCAAAGGAGCCAATCCTGAATTGAAAGACAAAGATGGTAAGTAAAGTTTAAATTTTCTTCATAGGCATAGATATGTTTGTTCCCTATTTGGAAACTTTCCACGAAGAAACATGGAAAGTTTCATCAATGAACAAACAAAATGGTGATTAGTTATTATTAGATTTTAAATATTTTATTTCAAATTTTTAATTACTTAATTTCATTATTCGCAATTACATGGTTTTTAATGTTGGCTCGAATGGAAATGTTTGTTATGTGGAAAGGCTTGATCAAAAAACCATCAAAAAGTTGATCGATGGAAGAAACAAATGGAAAGAAACACCATTGCGTTATGCAGCATAAAAAAACAATCATGACGTCATCAGATTGTTGTTTCTCAAAGGAACCAATCCTGATAAGAAAGACAAAGATGGTAAGTGAACTTTACATGACAAAAAGGTGGTTTCAATATCCACTTTGGAATTTTACCTTTAATGGAGCAAAATTCTGGCAACAAATAAAAATTTCCAGAAAACACCACATTTTCGATCTTTGTCTTTAGGTCTAGACAACAAGAGCGGTTGTTGGTCATCTTTGGTGCTTGTTCGTACGCTGTTGTATAATATTCTTAGTAATATTTTGTAACAAATTGTTATATCTAAACATTCAAAAGTATATCAACATAACTTTTTTTAATTCATATGATCAGAAAAACTGACTTAAATGATTATTGCAGAACATTTATATGTTCTTGGAAACATGAATAGAAAACACGATTATCTTCAAAAGTTTTCGGTTAATTATTTATAATTTATTTTATGATTTTAAATAGATAGAACTTGAATGCTAAATATTTGATTTATTTCTTGTCTTTACAAGCATACAGTATATCGGCTGTATCAGAGTGTTTTTTAAGTTTTTACAAGGTTCTTTCTAAATCACGTCTAACTTCTTATAAAATTCCCTATTGCTAATTTTGAGTTTTTTTATAAGAAAAAAAATGAAAGTGATTTTTTTTATTTGATTGTCTTATTTTACGAGTGAAAGACTCGTTAGGTTTGAGTTTGATTGTCGATATGGGATTTCTTGTAAATTAAACAAAGGAAAAATGTGTCACACTCGATAGTGACTTTTTTCAAAAATGAGCTAGCATTCAAGAATTAATAAAGTAAGGAAGTTCTCCATAATGTTGATTTGAATGGAAATGCTCGCTATTTGGAAAGGTTCGATCAACAAACCATCGAAATGTTGATCAATGGAAAAACAAATGGAAAGACACACCATTGCATTATGCAGCATGATAAAACAATCATGACGTCATCAGATGGTTGTTGGTCAAAGGAGCCAATCCTGATTTGAAAGACAAAGATGATACGCAAATTTTATATTTGATTAGGCGAAAATAAAAAGATGTAGTGTTTCTGGTAACCAGCCGGGTGAAAAACAAATTTCCTGACCCGGCCGCAGACTATAGGTTCATCATAAAGAAGATTAAGTTGACCGTTCAAGCTATCAAACGTCGTTTGGTTAGATATTCCTGTTTGTAAATCAAGTTTTGTTCGTTAAAAGTTGATACTTTAGTATTCAGGGCTTACTCAGGCTTACTTCATACTGTTTGTACATAAAATTTATCTTTAATAAAGTTATTTCAATGATCTTAAGTTATCAAAAATAGAGAAAAAAATATATTTTCCGGCCGGCCGCATGAGAGCTTTTTTCCTTCACCCGCATGCCGGAAACACTACATTTTTTTTATTTTCGCCTTATATTAAATCTTTTTTTCAAATTTGATTGTTTTATTTCAATTCTTCTACTCTTACGTCTCGGTTTTAGTGTATACAACGTCGTAAAATTCATTTTTCTACTTTTTAATTTCGTAGTGATTGAACGTTGATTACTTTGAAAATGAACATCAACAATGATCAATTGTTGACCGAAATTCTCCAAGATTATGATTAAGTTCCACGTTTTTAGTCAAAAAAATTAAGAATTATATGAATTAACCTTTTTAACCCTATTCAACCTAGGCTTTTAGGGGCGGTTCAGAACTAGGGGGGGGCTTTTCCTGTACCACCCCTTAACTTTTGATCTAGGGGGTCTTTTTGGATGAAATTTGGCACACAAGATCCTTGTAACGTAAGGTAACTTTTGACAAAATTTTTTTTTGATGACGTCACTCATCATGCCCAAAGTGAGCAAAAACCGGAAATTTCCTTTGTTCTTATAAATAACTATTGTATTCTAACAAAAGCTTTAGAAAAAAGTTGCCTGAGTTTAAAATGCTTATTTTATCCTAAATATTCAATAAATTACGGTTTAAACGATATATTTGACATTAAAAATAAATTTGTATTGGAAAAGTGTCAATTTTTGTGACACCTTACTGTCAGAAATGCCATCATGCTCAAGGTGTGAAAATCTTTAGGTGTCAAATTTTTTTTTATTTTGAAGCTAAATAAAAGTTAGGAATTTACAGAACATTTCAAGGCAAAAGCTCTATTATTTCAGGAGTTATTACCAATAGTTTGACCTCCGAACAGAAAGAGCCCCCCCCCCTAGGCCGAATAGGGTTAAACCCGAATGCCGTACATATACGCAATTTGATGGACACGTTTTTCTCGCGCCATATCTTTTATTGGCTTGCTTGGTAATCGTTCAGAAAAAAAAGAAAAATAAAGTAAAGAGTCTAAGCTTTCCGTTTATATACAATGATGTAATGTTATGATCTTTCGAAGAAAAATACTTATTCAAAATGGCAGACGGAAAAACACTGATTTCTGAGAAAAGTGACTGATGTTTGGAAAGCCATTGTGAGCAGTAGAATTTTTTTGGATGCTAATTTTTGGTATATGGCTTCAGGAGTAAGTATATAATGATAAAATACTAAAGAAAGATTTAATGATAAAGTTTCCCCCATTTTTTTGCATAGGAAGTAAAAAATACCAAAAAAACGAGGAAAAAAATTTTGGTAAATGGAGCTACCATTTTAGTTAGAGTACTTCATTTGAATTGGTACCCAACCTAAAAGCTGCAGAATTTAATTAGCAAAAGATTTCTAGTTCTTGAGTCATGACAAAATAACCGAACATGTCCATTTCTCAAAAAAGTGTTGCGGGTGGACGGCGTAAAAATATAAAAAACAGCAGAGTGGAAAGGTTAAGTGAAATGATAATGACAAATCTTCGATTCCATAAATGGCATACTTCTTGTGAACTACTTCTTGGACTTGGTTGTTTGTTTTGTATAATGGTTGAACCTGCTTTTAAGGGAAAAAGAGCAAATGACACCTGAAATTTGACAGTTTCTACCTCAACCATGCTCGCTGAGTACGTGTAGGCCAGAATTTAAGAACCCACACTAACCTAATTAAAGCATCTAGATATACCATAGAAATGTGTTTGGTGGAACAAATGTGATTTAGAAGCATTCAAATTTATTTAATAAATGACACTTTAGATAATTCTTTACTGGATCACTCTTTAGGTATGTAATACATACTCAGTGTGTACCATACCCCCCTAAAGGCCAAACCCCTAATAATTGAGACTTTTTCAACCCCCTTTATACATAGTTGTCTGAGAATTTGAAGACCCCCCCCCCCCTAAACATAGGGGGATGAAACTATGTACTGGCCTTATGTACAGGCGAGATAACACACAGAAATTCGGAGGAATATGATCAACCACACTACCGAAACCAGTCATCAAAGAATCTAATTCACAAAATTCAAACCACAAACCGAAAGAAGGAAGAAGGAGAAATGAAATGGTAATTTTCATGGAAGGATATGAGGAGAGGAAGGCAAAGCGAGTCGAGTCAATAATGAGGAGAGAGGATCTGTTGTTTTACTTTCAAAACGCGGGATGGTGTCACTTAACCTTTTCAGCCCGGCAGACGTGCATACACGTCGAGCATACGTTCCGACAGACGTGTATAGTCGTTTTTTTGACATAGTGATATTCTAAGCTATATTTCTCCGATTGGCTTCTTTGCCAGCCGTAGAAGTAAAGAGAAACGGAAAGTAGAGGTTCTAAGCTTTCTTTTGATATATGGTGATGTAATGTTTTGATCACGTGGTGAGGCAGCAGATTTCGGAGAAAAGGTAGAGAAAAACACTGAATCAAGATGGCGACCAAGAAATGGGTTTTTCAAACTTACTGCTAAAGTTCTTGGATTTTTTGACTGGTTTAGGCCACTTTTCTTCATCATGGAAACATTGTTTTTATAATGGCAAAACATCCAGTAAGTATATCTTATATTTTTTGTTTTGTTTTTAGCATAAAAATTCCATTTATTTGTCATTTTGACCACTTGCCATCTAGTTTCACGGTAGCCGATACCCTTCAAAAGCTTCAGGAGCTAAGAATACTGAGTGAAAGTGTTGCTTAGATAGTTGGGGAATACTTTTAAACCATTTTTGATGTTGTAGCTGCTTCTGGAAACACATTATCATCAAAATACTTCAAAATTGTATATATTGGATTTTTTTAGCCGAAAATCGTGATTTTCGGCAAAAGTGACCGATATTTGGGCGGCTGGTGTGACACATACAGATTTTTCTGGATGCTGATTTTTGGTATATTACTTCAAAATGATGTATGGATTGATAAATAGCCAAAGACAGATTTTTTAATTAACTTCCCCCCACTTTTTTTTGCTCTAGAAGTGAAAAATGCAAAAAAAAAGTAACATTACCGCAAAACGTGAAAAAAACTGTGGTTTACGTGAGGCTACCATTTTTGTTGGAATATTTTATTTGGATTGGTACTTTGTCTAAAAGTTGTAGAATTTAATTAGCTTTTCAGGGATACCTTACTTTTTTTTCTAAAGATTCATAGTTCTTGAGTTATGATAAAATAACCGAACATGTCTATTTTCTGAAAAAATGTTGCGCGCTGACAGCGTGAAAATTTAAAAAGTTGCGCGCTGGAAAGGTTAACTGGTCGGGGATAGGGATGGGGAAATTTATCGTTCTTTATTTGATTTTTTCGTAGTTGTGTGTGAAATTTATTTGCTAACGTGCAATGAAATGACTTTAGTACTTGACTTAACAGCAATGATTGAAAGATTTTGGTGAACTATGCAGAATTTTGAGACGGAAAAAACTGTTTACGTATATTTATGTATATTTTGACGAAAGAACTTTTAACACTGGATTCCGACAAAATTTATTATCCTGACGAAAGTTTCCCAGTCCTGATAGTGACAAAGAGGCTCAAAAACACACAAATAAGAAAAATATATATTCTTCTCTTGCCCTGGTTGGTTTAGAGAAACGCAAGATGCAAACTAGCCGTTTTTGATTGGCTTTCCACTAGGTTGCCATTAAAGTTGGCTTGCATGTGTCCAATGAAATATCCAATAAAATGTTCTATAAAATATACTAGAAAAATAAAAACACGATCATACCAACAAGAACCTTGTAGAGCCATCCAAAAACCATGACAAGAATTATGAATACTTTCTTGGAATCATGATTCTATAAGGAACCTTCTTACCAAAATTTTCATTCCTAGGAATAGAGGAGAAATGTAATCAAACAGACTTTTCTCATCAAGGCTCTTAGGCTGCTTTTGTTATCAGATTTCTTATTTGGGTCTTCGTGTTTTTCGCGAGATAAAACTATTTAGTTTCCGTTTGCAACATAAAAATGGCTAATGAGAGGGAACAGCTATTTTAACAATACTTGAAAATAACTAGAACGAAAGAAAGAAAGGGGGTGTATACAAAAAGGTGGCTCAAAACTTAATACATGAGACTAACGGGGTTCAGTTTACTTTAATAAAATAAAAACTCACCTTTCTCAAAACCAATCAAAAGCCAGGGATGTTAACAAAATGAACCCAACAAAACTGCAAAGGATTTCATTTCTTCTTAGTTTTCCTTTTTCTGTCCCCTTGCAGCTCATCCAATTTCTTATCTAACTTCTTTTGCACTTGAACTTTCTTTGTCCTGTTCATGGGTGTAGGCTTTGCGCTGCCATACTTTGCAATATCTTGTCTAGCGCGCATGCGTATATCATGACCACAACCGTGAATCTCCGCCATATGATGTGTCAAACAAAACATCTTGGAACAGAAAGTGCATTTCTGGCCTAGAGTTTTGATGCTTATTTTGCATTGGCCAAAACCACATGAATTGTTCATTTTGGTGAACTCTTCCAGCAGACTATCAATATCTTCATCAGGGTCTGCCGGCCCACCTTTACTTTTTGTGTTCTCGTTAGTCTTGCTTTTCTTTTTCTTTGCGTTACTCTTACTTGACATTTTAGGACGAGCTCCACTTGTAGTGGTCCCATTCTCTTGAACGGTCTTTTCAGTTGCTGCTTTCGTGAAACATCTGATTGAATGAAGTTGTAGGTTGCTTTTAGGCATGCGTGCTGAGCATGTTAGACACGTGGCTTCAGATAGTTCTCCATGTTGGGCTGAAAAGAAGAGAGGAAATCACATTAGTCAAAAACTAGCGATTAAATCAAGTACAGTTTGAGGCCAAACTATACATCGATAACATGGGACCTGTTTTACTAACAGCTCACCAATGCTGAGTTTCAAAAATCCTGGCTACACCCAATTTTATTTGACTTTGAAAAGGAATGCCTTCCCCTTTTTTGGGGAAAGAACAAAAATATGAAGAACAGAAAGCCTAAAAGCTTATTCATTTTGAAACTTTAAATTTTTTTTTGCCCATCAATAACGGTAAAAGTGCTTGTGTAGATTGATTAGTCTCTTACCAACACTGCTCACAACATCCACAGTTTCTTTCTTTTTCTTCTTATCAACTACGATTCGTCTTTGTTGGCCCTCACCGATACTTTGATGACTTAAGCCGAGCTCTTCAGCTTTTTCGTGTACTAATGCTCGTTGTTTGGCTGTCAAGTGACTTGGAAATTCCAATGCTTTAGTTGGGTGGGAACTCGATGATGATGATTCAGCAATGTCGATAAGTTTTTGTTGTAATTCTGCATCTGTCCATTCTGGTGTCTGTTGTTGTGTAACAATATTGACATTGTTGGATTGTTTGGAACGTTTCGTTTTATCTGAAAAGATGAATTTAAATCATGATCAATTTGAGAAATTAATTTTTAGAGCGTACATGATATAAAAAACTTTTGCCGGGCCTAATTCGCGGCCCCCCTCTCAAAAAAGTCTTAAAAACCTTCCTACTTTCGAACTAACTACATGCGGTTGCGTCGCATAAAAGATGTCACGGATCCTAAGGATTGGCCCCCTACTAAGAGCGATCTTGACTTTATCCGGAGCTAATCTTGAATACAGTTGAATCTCTTTAATTAGATTTTCAAATAGGAATTAGATTTTCATCGAATAAGGGAGCGTATCGAATACAGGGTCGTATCGAATAGTAGTCAACTGTATTTCACAATCTACCACAAATAAAAGCATTCTAGAAACGTCACTCACATTACAAAAGCTTATGAAAAAAATATTTTTACACTAATTAGGGCATTTCTTTACATCCCTACTATTGTAGTTTTTAATACCTAGATTGGACGGAGAGATAAATTCAAACAATTATGTTTTTTCCTGTAGTTAAGATGAACGAATTAGAAATTTTTACAAAAACCTGAGAGTTTCTGACTGACATAGAAAAATTTGATAGAGAGAAAATGTTATAGAGGGTAAAGCCTGTTGAAACTTGAAACCTATTGAAATACACGGTTTTTATAAGAATATCCAAAATATTTGAAGCCTTCGAATGTTATTATAACTTAATGAGTTCTAAACCTAAATTTTTTTTATTTGCACCATTTTCTTAGTACTTTTGTCCAATTTCCTAATTAATTGGGTGTTTCATAGTCCGTGGAGTCTTAAAAATGTCCCTTGTTCTTCATATTTTGGCCATCGAAGTCTTATGTTCTTATAAAAAAAGGCGTAGTTGACATTACTATAGATTGATTTAAAGGTTTTATTTTTACATAAGTGTTTCCGTTTCATATCAGACACATATTTCATATCAGAACAGTGTCTGCCTATTGTTATATTATGCTGATATAAACAAAAAAATGTTTTTCTTTTCCTCTTTCTGATCTTCTTGCTCCACAAACGTATCAATCCAATGTGAAAAAGCTAGTAAATTAAAATTGATGAGTAAGCAAACGATATCACCTTATTTAAAAACAAAACCTTTAAACCAAGGTCGGAGGTGAAGTCAACAATATGCCAACGCTGCAAAATCTTTAAGGGACTCCAGTGGATTGTAATCTCTTCAACTTAATCTCTTATAAAAGGACAATCACAAACCTTCCTTGTTACGAGGCATTTTTAGGTCACAGAAAAAACGCCTTATAGGGCGAGGCCAATTTAATTTACGGGCCAAACTACCCAAAAAAGAGGGTCGGTCGGCGAAAAAATTATAATAAAAGTAGAGTTAAAACTGTAAAATCTCCTAAAAAGGCAGTAAAAATTACTAAATCTTGACAAAAAAATACGAAATAGAAAATAAAAAGACACAAAAAGGTCAATGTTATGGATTAATTCGATATTTGGAATTTCAGGGTCGATCGGGCCCGTAAAACCATAGTGTGCACCCCCCCCCCCCAGAATAGTGGGAGGGGGGGGGTTTGCTGATTTGGGTCGAAAATTTTCAGGTGGGATTTGGGGTTTTCCAGGTTTTAGGTGGGAGAAACAAGTTAAGGTGGGAGTTAATTTCTTTAGGTGGGACTTTGGGTGTTTTGGAAAAAGTTAAAGTAAAATTTCTTATTTTCAGATTTTATGATACACGTTTTTTTTTTATAAGGAACCTTAACTTTGCTCTGAGCCTGGAGCTCCTTATTTTTACAGAAAATTTCCGTCTCAAAGTTCCTTATCGAGTTCCTTACTACATAGGAAATTTTGAACTTTTTGCCCCTTGAAAGATCAAAATTTGGTCAAATTAGTCCCAATAAGGTACATTATTTTCAAATCACCTTATTCTCAGCCTGAGAAGTTCCTTAACAATTCCTTATTTTTTGAACCATTTTCAGCCTCGAGTTCCTTATAAACGTGTTCCTTATAAAAAAAACAACGTGTATATTTTTTTATATATTTCATAAATAAATTTTTACCATGCTAAACTTTTCTTTTTATTATTACAGGTCATTTGATGTTTGAATAAATATCTTTAAGAATGATTTTTTTTTACTTTTGCTTACCTTATTACACTTATATAACTAGTTAAGTAAAAGTACGCGGGTAAAATGAGTGCGAGAATTTATTAACGCGAAAGGCAGGGTTTTCGAAAATAACCACGGCTCGAATTATATAGTATATTTTTTTTGTTTTAAGCTGGGATCTGGGAGTCTGGGCTGAAGGTGGGAATTTTAGGATAAGGTGGGACCTGGAACCCCCTTGCACACTATGAAAACAACTAATCAAATTGGTCTCCCCTAGTAGTCTAAAATATATGAAGTACCAGAGCAAGATACGTGGAGAACTCAACTCAACAAACAAAAAAAGTAACACAATAAATTCAAAGCAGACTCATGTGTTATTTCAAATATGGTCTCAAAGTCATTGTTTTACAGTCATTGTTTTACTTACAGTAAAACATAATGGTGTTAATACAGTACGCCCAAAAAAGCGGACAAATTTTTATAAAAAGTAAAATTCTCATGATTCATACGAAACTTTATGACTTGTTTAAAATTTAAAAACTAAATTTAAAACTTTGAAAAATGGCATGATTCTAATCAGATCTATTTCTTTTCTGGTAAAAAGCACTAACACGACTTTTAGCCTTCTCATCATATAACCAAACAGAATGATATTAAACTTCAACTAACCGATAAACCAGAAAAAAATATTTTTATCTTTTGACACGTAGCGTTATAACGATCATCTTTGAAAAATACAAAACTGACACAAAAGCTGATGGAAAAGACAACATACACAATGCCGCCTCTATCAAGAGGAGAGACACTTATGTAGAGCGTCAAATTACATACTTATTTATTCAGTGTTTTTTATAAGAACAAACTGTAAAAAGACCTAAGGCTTTGATGCCCAAATATTAAGAACAAATTAACATTTGACTTCGCAGACGCTGAAACACCCAATTTCTTAGGAGATTGCACAAAAATGGTAAATTTAAGAGCATTTAAACATTTTCGGGTTTGAAACTCAAAAGTTTAACAACTTCAAAAATTTTGGATGTTCTTATAAAAAACGTGTACCTATTTATTTAATAGAACAACAATAATCGCATACAAGAGGCTTAACTAAACAAAAAGCTTTGACAAAGAGTCATTGCGGTAGAGGAAAGTAAGAGAAAAAAAAAACACAAATTTAGTTTGTTAGAATCGATTGCAATAAGCATCAGCTGTTCTGAGGATTTCCAGGCTAAAATGTTCTTAAGCTGTTCTGAATTTACTTGATTTTCAAAGTTTGGTTTTAACAGGTTTTAAAGTTTTTAGGTTTTAGACCATAATAGAGCGTCATGCTCTGAAAAGATTATTCTTATAGAAAGCATACTTTTTTATATAAGAATGGTATTTTTCCGTTGCATCATGGATTCATAACTATTTCAGAAAATTCATCTTGAAATTCCATTATGGCATTCTCAGGTTGAGATCCAAATCCAACTTATTTTCAACATTTAATACATACTTCAAGCAAAAATATGACATTTTTGGGACTTATTTTGGGAGGCTTGAGTATTATTATTGGAGATAATACTTAGCAGTTTACAATTAAAAAGGCTCCTAAAAAGGCAATTTGAGGTTCAGTTACCAAATTCTATGATATTTTAAATTTTTTGGCCGATTTCATCATGAGTATTCCTATATAGAGTACATTCTTATAGAAGAAAAAGAATGTAGGGACATATAATGCAAGATAATTCATGCAATTGAACACTGATCTTTAAAAAAGAGATTCTTTCATGACAGAATTACACAATGCTTTCTTTATAAGTAGCCAACAGTCTAATTATGTCAAACGATAAAATTTTTCAACCTAACAAGCATAAATGATTTAAAATCTGAAAACTTTTATGAAATCGAGCTACCTTAGCAGTAGCGTGGTGGCAGGGGGCACCCCCAGCGGCCGATTTCTTGGGGGGGCGCCGAAATATAAAGGGCGCAAAAACACGCCTCTGATTACTAAATTTTGACGCCCCTTCGCTTTTTTGACATCTTAGAATTGGCAGTTTTCGACCAAAATGAGAAAAACTACCCAAAAATTTTCGTGCTCGCTTCGCTCACGTCATTTTTTAAACGATTTTTAATAGGGGGGGGGGCATCTTCTTCTAAAATTGCCGACGACTATAATGACGACTATAAAGGAATAAGCATTACGGAAGACCTGACTCAAACTGAAAGAGCAGTTCTAAAGGAATGGCTGGATAAAGCAAATAATCTGAACCTAGACGATACTGAATGGGTACACCGCGTTCGGGCAAACTCAAAAAACGGTTACGGACTGACGAAGTTTCGTCGAAAAGGAAGCCAACATTAACACCTTACACAACGAACCTTAAAGAAATACCAAGAAAAAACACAAACATAAAAATCACCAGCAAAACCAATGAAAACGACAAAAACAGTACAGACAACGACGAATCCAACGACGAAGAATAAGGTGACAGTGAAAGGTATGTAGATGGTCCCCAATTGCTTGACAAACCAACGGAAAAATCTTATGAATTCGAAGAAAAGGCTCTGAGCAAAATCCGTACTAATAACGTCGCAAACGTCATCATAGGACATCTTAATATCAACTCGATAAGATACAAATTTGAAGGTCTCAAATTAGTTATCAAAGATAACGTAGACATTTTTTTGGTATCTGAAACTAAGATTGACGAATCATTCCCTGAAAATTATTTCATTATTGAAAACTACTCGCGTCCATATCGCTTGAACAGGGACAAACAGGGAGGAGGTCTTCTACTCTACGTACGTCAGGACATTCCTTCTAAACTCGTATTAAAAGACAAGATTTATGAAGCTATATTCATCGAGGTCAATCTGAAGAAGCAAAAATGGCTACTGAGTTGCTCTTATAATTCGCATTTAGACAATATAAATTCACATTTAGAGCTTATACAAAATAGCCTCGATTCTATAGGAGATCATGACCGACTTTTACTACTGGGGGATTTCAATTGTGCATAGTGCAGAAAGGGGTCTGATCCCCCCCTTCTTAAATGACCCCCCCCCCCCCCCCCCCCTTCTTGACATTCCCCCAACCTTTAAAAATGCCTATCCCCCAAGGGTTTTGGGTTAAATTTTTTATGGTAAAAGGGGAAGGGAAACAGTAAATAAAAATTAAGTCTGGCAAATATAATACCACTTTTTAGTAAAATAAAGAACTTCCTTTCATGCAGACCAAATTTCATAACAGTGCTGGAAAATAATCTACAATATTTGTAAGCCCCCCCCCTTCTTAAACGATCTCCTCCTTGCTATCCCCCCCCCTTTTTAATAAAAATTTCTGATCCCCCCCCTTATTCACTTTTTTGGAAGGTGTCATCCCCCCTTAAGAAAGGGGGGTCGGAACTATGATTGTGAAATCGACAAACATAAAATGCCTGAGTTTCTTGCTAGCAGGGAGCTTTCTAGCTTGATAAACGAACCTACGTGCTTCAAAAACGCAGAAAATCCGAAATGCATTGATCGGACAAATTACCAAAGAAGTTTTCAGGGCTCTTCCTCTGTATCTAATAGCTATCGGACTTTCACAACATCACAATAAGCGTCTTAAAAACCACTTTTGAAAAGTGTCCACCTAAAGCCATTTAATATAGATGCTATAAAAATCTTAACGAAGACCATTTCAAAAATCATTCAACACAAGTACTAGAATCGAATCGCAACTTTGAACATAAAATGAAAAGTGTAGTAAATCTTCTAAACACTGAAGCACCAATAAAAACTAAAATACAAAGAGGTAATGATAAACCTTTCATGACAAAATCACTACGAAAGGCCATGATGCATCGATCTCGACTTAATAACATTAAACGAAAAGACCCCTCTAACATCAACAAATATAATTAGAACCAACAGCGAAACCGTTGCTTATATCTCCTGAGAAACACTAAAAGAAGATTTTATGAATCTCTGGATGAAAAGCAAATCACTGACAATAAAAGATTTTGGAAAACTGTGCGCCCTTTTTTCTCTAATAAAGGACCAATACTAAACTAGTAAGTGAGAAAATAACCTTAGTCGAAAATGATGAACTGATTAAAGATGATAAAGAAATTGCAAAAATGTTTAATAAATTCTTCATAAATATCACTGAAAATTAGATCTAAAAACCACCAACAGAACCAGTGCCTCTCAATAAACTTTCTGATAATATTCTTCAAAATGAAATAATACTTTTTAGAAACCACCCTAGTATACTTAAGGTAAAAGAAAAGGTATTAGACAATGAAAACTCCTTCAAGTTCAGAACAACAACCGAAGACGAAGTAGAGAAGATAATTAGTGACCTTAAGACAAATAAGTCTCAAGCAGAAAATGATATACCAGCAAAAATAATTAAAAAATACTCTCACTTATTTGCAAGCAGCTTCTCTACAAGAAAAATTCTAAAAACGATAAAAGTAACTATAGACCAATAAGTATACTACCTACCGGTAATATCCAAAATTTACTAAAGAGTATATCACAATCAAATATCAGAATACTTTGACCACTACTTTGATGAACAACAATGTGGTTTCAGGAAAGGATATCCCACTCAAACCTCTCTTCTCCCAATGGAAGAGGTCTGGAAGCTAGCCAATGACAAAAAATACGTTTTTGGGGAACTGCTCATCGACCTTTCTAAGGCCTTTGATTGCATGTGCCACAAATTACTTGTAGCAAAGATCAATGCATACGGGTTCGATGACCTTTCCACTGGGTTAGTCAAGAGTTACCTAGAAAATAGGCAACAAAGGACCAAAGTATAGGCAACGAACTGAGTAACTGGATCAAGATCAAGGATGGTGTCCCCCAGGGATCTATCCTTGGCCCTGTGTTTTTCAATATTTATATCTGTGAACTCTTTTTCATCATCGAGGATACTAAGGTTGCGAATTATGCGGACGATACGACAACCTATGTTAGTGCTCCTACCTGGGTTGAAGTAAGTGGTAAACTAAGCTCTGTAGCAAAAAAAATATTCAAATGGCTTTCGATTAATCAAATGGTTGGTAATGCTGACAAATGTCAGCTAATAGTTAACATCATAGACGACTCACTCTATCTAAATATTAGAGAAGAGACTGTTTTCAATACCAAAACGTCAAAGGTTCTTGGAGTAACTTTCGATAATCTTTTGACGTTTGAATCGCATATAGGAAATCTTAATGAATGCTTTCATTAAATGCCACTTCAATTACTGTCCTCTCATATGGATGTTTCATAGCAGATCTCTAGAGGATAAAATCAACAATCTATATAAAAGATGCTTGAGAATCGTTTACTCAGACTACAATTCATCATTCAAAGATCTGTTGAAACTTGACAATGGTTCCACCTTCCATCAAAGAGCAATTCAATCCTTATCCACTGAGCTATTTAAATCAAAACTCAATGAATCAGAAAGTGAAATGTTTCTCAGAAACCAATATAAGATCAAAACGAGAAAAAGGATTTCCTTTCGTAGTAGAGTAGTTGAAAGTGAAATGAATGGAAAATCGTCTTTAGCTTTCCTGGGACCTAAAATCTGGGCTACCCTTCCCGATGACTTTAAAAAACTTAAAAACCTAGATGAATTCAAAAAAGAAATCAAGCAATGGAGGCCCACTGCTTGTCCTTGCCGAAACTGTCGCACCTTTACAATGGCTATGCTACTGTACCTTTAAAGAAAAGAAACATAAACACATAAACACATAAACATTGCCTCTCCAGTTTGTTCGAATTTTGGTCGAGCCACCATGCTACTGTACCTTAGGCCTAAAGCTAAAAAATCGAGTTGTTTATACAGAGAAAAAATGTGCATCGATCGAATCCAGAACTTTCTTGTAAAATGCTCAACTAATACCAGGCAAGAAAAACATGAGAGCCTCTTAATCAAAGATAGAGAATCAACAATTTTGAAATACATTTCTACTTTACACGTTATTTTTATAGGAGCATCCAAAATCTTTGAAGCCTTACAATGTTCTTAACTTTTTGAGATTAAAGCCTAAAAATGTTCTTAACATGTTCTTAACATGTTCTTAACATGTTCTTATTTTCACCATTTTGTGAGTATTTTTGTCCATTTTCTTAAGAAATTTGCCGTTTAAGAGTCTAGTAGGGGGAATCAATTTAGTAAAAATGATTCCAGGAATTAAAAACTAGTCTCATTCAGCAGGTATTAGAACTAAGTTTTTTTCAGTGCATAATATTGTTAATAAAAAGCTACGGAGGTTAACAATACAGTAAATTGATACGCAGAAAGATTTCGTAATATAGATATAGGAGGACATGATGATTGTTATCGTAGCACATGTTGAAATGTTGAAATTTAATATTTTCGGTCATAGGCTTTGTTGACTATTTTAACATTGTGATAGCAAGAGAAAAAGTATTTATTGTTAAAATATTATGTTTTAGCAAACAAAACGCTAATCAAACCGTGCAAAGACTGGCTTATAGTTTTCCAGGTAGGATTGACGTCATATGTCTGAAGACGTTGCATTGATTTTCTATTAGACGCATAATTCGGAGGTTGTCCGTACCACTGACCTTTATATACCCTGGACCAAGTTTCTCAATTCCAGCCAAGCAAAATTTTTGATCAGGGTTTTTTTGAAAAGTGGTACCCTAATGGCGGCACTACTCAATAGCGGTGTAAATGCATCGAGAGCGCTAAATATACTTTCCCTCGAAAACTTTTGATGATGCAGCGCCGTTTGACGTTAACTTTTAACACTGCAATGGCTTCTTTACGGGTATCAATTCAAAAAAACTTTCGATCAAAGATGGCGGATATAGTTTTGTCCAGGGATATTATAAAGGTCAGTGGTCCATGCCTGTTAAACTCGACCGAAACCATTTGTTGTTTTCAGGGTTACCAGGTGTATTCAAGGGTGCAGGCGTTCCAAAATTTAAGACAAGACAAATCTGAGATAAACTTGATATGGACAGGCCGTATCAGTTTGACTGAGCATGTGTATTTTCACTTAAGTGCTATATATAATCTTGTTTCAAACTCTTTATTGATTTTCAGGCTAAAAGAAGCTACAAAATCAAGGTAGAACATTTGGAATTTCAAAGCTTTTCAAATTTAAAACACTTCCATTCCAACGCAGTATTAGAAAGCTTTTCATGGAAGTTGAATACTTTAAACAATGGAAAATCATTTATGATTTATTCGAGAGACAAGATGCGATAGAAAACCGAAGAAGGTCACTAATTAATGGCTCCATCAACCGGATTATGAATCGGCAAGAAATTGATTTATTTTATGAGACTGCTGAAAAACTGGTCAATTAATGAAAGAGATTACTCAAAGACAGCCTGTTTATAACGGGTACACCATTGTCTTGTCAGGCAGCACTAAGGAAGGTGTTCGAGTTGGAAACCCTTACGAGGTTGATTACATGATAGTTTATGATGAGTTACAATTTGAAACTATCAAGGAATGCCGTTCAAACCCTGGTTTCCTTGAAGTCGAACTTAAAGGAAATTCCTTGATAAGATTTGAGAAATTTACGATTGAGAGACAGTTGAATGCTGGCAAATTGATGTTCAATTTCTTACGGACGGCTCATGAGATTGTCATTCGGGAATGTTATCGCGAGAGAGAGCAACATCTTCGGATCAATGGTGTGAAATATGTCAAAGATTACCAGTTCTTTAAGAAACGAACTCTACCAAAACTTGCTGAATCAGCAGAAACATTACCCAGTGACAACAGTTTCTACGGTGATGAAGATGAAACAAAAAATATAAGTAGGCGGAAAGGTTCTTTGCTCAATAGACCTAATCATTACATTGAAAGTACCACGGAATACGCGCCAATGAATTACAAAGTAAAGCAAAATTCAAGTCTAATCAAAGGAAGTGGTGCACGACGAGGTAGACAACCTTTTACATTACACGGGCCAATGGGTGAAGCTGGTACTGATATACCTTATAGCGTGAACGAACATGGATATAATCCTGTAGTTTTATTTAATAAACGCCAGAGCAAATGGGAAGAACCAACATACATGGAGGTTAGTTTACATGGAGGGAACGGTGAACAATATGAAGAATTTCCATTAGATGTAGCAGACTACCATGTTCATTCAATACCACCAAACTATCACGAACAGAAAGTCCCCAATGCTACTGGAATTCACTCTACAAACATCCAGAACAATTTAGACAAAACAACACCAAACTATCATGAACAGAAAGTCCCCAATGCTGCTGGAATTCACTCTACAAATATCGAGAACAATTTAGACAAAACACCACCAAACTATCATGAACTTAAAGTCCCCAATGCTGTTGGGATTCACTCTACAAACATCCAGAACAATTTAGACAAAACAACACCAAACTATCACGAACAGAAAGTCCCCAATGCTACTGGAATTCACTCTACAAACATCCAGAACAATTTAGACAAAATACCACCAAACTATCATGAACTTAAAGTCCCCAATGCTGTTGGGATTCACTCTACAAACATCCAGAACAATTTAGACAAAACACCACCAAACTATCACGAACAGAAAGTCCCCAATGCTACTGGAATTCACTCTACAAACATCCAGAACAATTTAGACAAAACACCACCAAACTATCATGAACTTAAAGTCCCCAATGCTGCTGGAATTCACTCTACAAACATCCAGAACAATTTAGACAAAACAGTCCCCACGAGAAAGGGCTTGAAACCTGCCTTATTGTTTAGCGTCCGTGGACTGATTAAAAACCGTGAGATAGGTGATATTGACATGGTGTTGGCTTTCAAATTGAATGGTTTCTGGCCAGAGTGTGCCAACCATTGGAAGACGGTACAATTAAACATAAGTGACACGTTCCGAAATAAGATTCTCGAAGAAGGAGTACTAATCGTACCAAAAGCACCGAACCAGCAGAAAAGCAGCCTCCGACATTTCAAGATTTTCATTCTCCTTAGCTGAATCACGTCTCATAGAACAATTTAGTTGTCAACAGATTTCAGCTTATCGCATCTTAAAGATCAGCCATCAAATCCTGTTCCATAAATTCAAGTTTGGCTGCATGGATATTGGACAGTTTATACGTGAAAAATTTGTTACTTATTACTTGAAAAAAATCGCCTTGGAAGTATTTACCAAGCCAATGAAATTTGCCGACACAGTCGTGATTAAAAATACAAGATATTGGTTGGTTTTACTTCTCGAAGAATTAATTCGATGTCTAGATGAAGGCTCGATCAAGCATTATTTCACTGGTGAAAACCTGGTCAATTTTGATGTGTACTTTGAAGACGTGAAGGAATACTGTGTTAGCTTCGCGAATTTCGAAGACTTCAAGTCCTCGGTACAGCCTCAGTACCAAGAAGCTTTGGATAAACTTTTCGTTGATCTCGGGCTTGATGTTACTATTCATTTAAATTTGATCATTAAGTTAGCTTACAAAGGATTTCTGAGGGACCTACTCAAAGATATGTCTGAACTCAAAGCTGAATGTGAATTTCAAAGAAAAGTTTAGGAATCTTTATATTTATCTTTAAAGTAATTTCATTTATATACCAAGATATAAACCTAGAAAACACATCATGATTGTGATTATTTCCTTGTCTAAATGAAATCATTTTATCCACCCAGCTAGTTCCGTTCATTTAGAAGAATCCTGAATATCTTGAAGCCTCCCTCGAACTGAATTTTACTTTTCTACACAGAAAGATTCGTTGTGGGTTTTTTCAGATGAGCTCATGGTAAAAAGCTTGAATCGATTGAAAGAAGTAGCTGAAAATTATACTGATTTTTTCATCTCTTACTCGCCAAACATCTTATCATTAATCCCGAGCGATTCATGATGTGATGTTTTATACGGAAGCACCCAAGGCCAAATGTTTGCCATTAATTTTGAATCTAAACAACAAAACTATCTCGGGCCATTTTAAAGTCATTCCTGAACATTCATTCATGAATATCATGAATTGAGATTACTTTATAAACAAAAGATTGCAATAAAGAAAGACAAGCAAAACTCCGGCGAGACATACCTGAAAACTTAGATGTAATTTTTTCTTTCGTCTTCTCGGGCTCCTTGATATCGTTCTTCTTTATTGTAGATGTATTTGAATTTGTTTTTGAGCTATTTCCTTGTGACGATACTGTAGGGTTGACTGCAGGTGGAAGTTCAAACTGTGACATATCAATATTTGTGTTGGTGGTACCTGGCATTCCTAAAGAGGAAAGAGAAACAACTCAAATATCATTATGGGGCTATCAAAATAACATCCTCAAGATTGGTAGGTGTGAAGGTTTCGACCACAGACTTGCACCACAATTGACTGTGTTCGAATCCCAAACACTTCCAGGCAGGGGTGTTAGGGAAGAATGGTGATAGACTTTCCGCCTTCACTGACCTATCAAATATCATTCATGATGATTATAAACACGACGTTATCATATTCTTATACAGTTAAAAATTGAACGTGAAAGAGCGAATCCTCTCAAAAATTCAAGATAAATTCTCGATTCTTTTATGTGTCAGAGAGATTCTGAAGGTTTCATAGCAATAATTCAATACCGTTTATATCTTGTTGGTCTACAAGTGGGGACCTCACCACAGCCTTCTCAAACATGAAATTAGAGAACGACTCAAGGAACGGATGACGTGAAATGGTTGACGTGTCTCCAACCACGAATAAATGACGACGTGCTCGCGTTATAGCTACGTTAATACGTCGGTCCTCTTTGAGGAAACCAACTTTGCCTACGAGAAAAAAGAAGAAAATATTTTCATCTTTATTTTTAAGGGTTACTCAAATTGTCTTAATATAAATGTAAGATAAAAAATTCATTTTGTCTACTTCGTTTCTCACTTAGAGAAGAAAAGGATGAACTTTGCCGGCACCGAGTTTTTTTGTTTAGGTGCCGCATTATTTTGCTTCGACATCTTGGGTTTTATCTTTTCATTTTGTGACAAAAAGAGATTTATTTAAACCCTGGAGGCCATTTCTCAATCCTCACCAAGCAAAATCTTTGGTCCGAGTTTTTGAGAAACTGGTACCCTAAAGGGTACTAGTTCCCAATATGGGTGAAGCTAGATCTACTTTTCTATGACTGTTTGTGATGTAGCACTGTTTTGTATAGGCCATTTCACAGTCGAAAAGCGTAATGGGTAATCAGGACCACTGCGCACTAATGACGACTTTTTACTATTGGTTTTGAAAAATGTTGAAGAATTTTGCGCCTAGCCAATGGGAAGCCGTTATGGAGGTACAATCAGTCCTGATTACCCATGATCCATTTCGACTGTGAAATGGCTTATTGGGTAAAGTTTTAACACTACAATTGCTTCTTTGCGGTTATCACTTTCGGAAAAACTCCGATTAAACATAACTGATATAGCTAGCTTAGTCCAGGGTTTACAAAGGCTAGTGGAAAAACTGACACTTTGTCAGTGATTGTACCTTCTTGGTTTGACCGGACCAGTGAAATCAAGATGGCTTCTTTTTCACGTCCCTGAAATCCATCCACAGAATTGACTTCAATCGATGGATATTTTGGTTGCACCTTTTTTCGGATCATATCCACCTGAAACAATGAACAATGACTAAAGATATCATACACACTTTTGAAGATATTTTATAAGAACAATCATAATAAGGCCAAAAGGTTTAAATTTAGCCACAAGCTAAGAAAATAAATTAATGAATTAAGATTACCGAGATATCAAATTTAGGGTAATTCTAAAGGCTTTCGGGAATGAAATAGTGAAATAGCACAATCTATCAAAAACAAATGTAGAAAATTTAAGAACATTAGAACAGCAGAGGCTGGCCTTAAATCTACTGTCTCTTACAAAAAGTGTGTACTACAAAAGGAAAACTTCCCCCAAAGGTATGCAATACCAGAATATCCTTTTTTGTAGAATATCAGAGGTTGGTGAAAGAGCTTTTGGGTATCATAAGTTTTTTTCTGGAACAAGCAACATGCTGAATGGACCTACCTGTCGATCAAAATCAGAAAAAAATAGGACAAATAGCAAGGGAATAAGAAAGTGTAGTGAGCAGCTTGAATAGATTACCGTGAGTATCAGAGCTCAAATTAGTCGAAAAAATCTAAAAAAAACAAACATTAGGCACTTTTCTACCCAAATTACCACTATACAAAAAATAAGAAAAAAATACCACGCCAATCTCGAGAAATGCTCATTTTCCCTAAATATGACAAAAGGGAATTTCCCAAATAAGAAAATCCGATTTTTACGGCCAAAAAAAATTTCCCGAAAAAAACTGCTTCAGCCACTTTTTAGAGAACCTTGCCCTTCATCTTTGTCCAAAAAATCAGAAAAAACTAATGAAGCAATTTTGCACAAAGTCCAAAAAACCTTATTTTTAGGTAGTTTTTGGCCCAAATTTGCCCCCCAAAATTTTTTTTCAAAATCGGGCTCCGTCACTTTTTAGGCATTGCTATTTTGTATCATTGTGCAAAAAATTAAAAAAAACTAATGAGCCAATCCCGAGAAAAGCTGCTAACAGGAAAATGGTAAAAGGGAATTTCCCCAAAAAACGAAAATCCGTATTTAACGACGAAAAAAAATTTTCCGAGAAAAATTACTTCAGCCACATTTTAGGGTACCTTGCACTCTATCTTTCTGCTAGACTGGAGTCGTTTATAATGCGTGTAATACTAATAATACCAATACTAATGATAATAATACGGGATTTAGTCTGTATAAACGACTGGAAGAATCCGGTGTTCCAGCTTTATAGATACAGGGGCTAGCTACGCAGAAACTTGCGTAGCGAGAAAAAAATTTATCAAGCAACAACAAACTCTCAAAACGAAATCAACTCAAATGAAAAACTTTCAATACACAAATCCACACATATTTTTTTTCTCAAGAATTATTTTGAGCAGGAAAAAATTATAATTGCAATATTGACACTTTTCTTTTGTTTGGAGTTAGTGCACAAAGGTTTCTAGACGACTAAAATTGTTCCCTTCATTACTTTTTGCTTTATTTCTACTATGTATGAATTAGTCGTCTAGCTTGCTAGACTATCTTTCTGCCAAAAATCAGGAAAAACTAATGAAGCAATTTTGCACCAAGTCCAACAAGTGATACTTTTATGGACCTACCTGGATTTGCATTTAACACATATATAATTGATATCTAAGTGAGCGTGACCATTAAACAATCATTCAGAACACAAATAGTGACGATCTATTAAAATTAGTTGTTTGTTTCTTATAAAAAACCGTTTAGAAACCAAAATTTCATGCTCTTTAAATATTCTTTCATATTCAAGCATGAACATATAAACGACTGGACATCTATCTTTTATTGTCTCTTTGAAGCGAGCTTCGTTGCCGCCTGTTTTCCAAAATTGGTATGAAAAATCCGACAATATTCCACTATAATTTTATTTCTTTGAATTATTTAGGTAAAAAGATTGATAGAGCTTGAACATTACTCCTAATGCACAAAAAAGTTATTTTCGAATTTCTTTACAAGTTTGTAACATATTTTATCAACTTTTTCAACTCTGAAATGCAGAATTTCAACTGCGTGTATACTTTTGAATCCCTTTTGTCACTCCAATATTTTTTTTATGACTTGAAAAAAATAGCTTGCCAAAGTTGAGAGCCTGTGTAATAAGAGTATCGAAATTAGAATGTGACACTCTCTAAAATTATTAGACACTTTTAAGTCAAAATTTTGAAATATTAGTCGGAGTTTTGACAAGCTGACGATGATTTTGCCTCTGTTACCCGGGGGGGGGGGTACTTAGGCAAAATGGGTGCCGGGTATGTGCGAGCCATAAGGGTACCTTTTCTCATTCCTCAAAAGTCTCTCAAAGGGGTACAAATTCAAAAGTTAGTCTCTGAAAGGGTCCCAAAATCACGAAAATCAAAAATTTCTCTCTCAAAGACCAAAGACCATCTTTGACCAAAATTTGGTGAAAATCAAACCAAAATTTGGAAAAAATGGACCAAAATTTAGGAAAAAGTCTCTCAAAGGGTCCCAAAATCACCAAAATTTTGTCTCTCAAAGGGTCGATTTTCGATTTTCGGCTCGGACGTACCCGTCACCTCGCAAACCTAGTACCCCCCCCCCGGGCTCTGTTATCTTTGTTATGATATAGATAAAAGACTTGAGAGGAGTAGAACGACAGAAACTTTTGTCGAAGTTTTGACGTTGTTAGCAAGGTATTCCCAAGTGGTATATCATCAAAATCTATTATTTCATTTTATGCTTTTAACGAGGCGGCAACGAAGCTAGCTGTGTTATCTTCAAAAAGACAAAGGAGATGGATGTCCAGTCGTTTATATGTTCATGATTCAAGCAAGCAAAAAAAAACATCTATCTCATAAAAAAAATTGAGTAATTTGAGTAAGAACATTGATGTATGCTTATTAATAGTGATTCTTATAGATAAACGTGCGTTATTTGAGCTGAAAAATTCGTTTTTTACAAAAATCTGCTTGAGCCATCTTTTACCTACTTTCATACAAAAAATCAGAAAAAAATAATGATCCAATTTTTCGCAAAGTCCAAAAAACCCGTTTTTTAGCCGTTTTTTGGCCCAAATTTGCCCAAAAAATTCTTTTTTCAAAAATCGGGCTCCGTCACATTCGAGGGTTTATAGTTATGCATCTTTGTGCAAAAAATCATAAACATTGAAAGCGGCAACCTCGAGAAAAGCTAATACCTAAGTAATTGATAATGTGCTTATAAAAAAATATCGAATTTGGCCAGTTTTTCTATAAAAACACGCTAAGCAGTCAAAATTTCCTGTCTAAACAGACATATTCTTCAAAAGTAAGCCCTCGTGAGCAATAAAAACATCTATCTCATAAACAAAATGAGTAATTTGACTAAGAACATTGATGTATGCTTATTAATAGTGATTCTTATAGATAAACATGCGTTTTTTGAGCCAGCAAAATTTTTTTGCAAAAATCTGCTTGAGACATCTTTTACCTATGATGGTACTCTACTTTCATACAAAAAATCAGAAAAAATTAATGATCCAATTTTTCACAAAGTCCAAAAAACCCGTTTTTTAGCCGTTTTTTGGCTCAAATTTGGGCAAAAATTTTTTTTTCCGAAAATCGGGCTCCGTCACATTTTGGGCATTGCCATTTTGCATCATTGTGCAAAAAATCAGAAAAAACTAATGAGCTAATCTCGAGAAAAGCTGGTAACTAACGGACGGACGGACGGACGGACAAAGGTTAATTTATAGGACCTCCACCGGGGTAGGTCCAAAAATACCTAGGCTGCACACATTCCCTCTGATATGATTTGATATAGGGAATGCTGAATTTGGGGTAATTCTCAGACAAGAAGTTTATACACAATGAGCATACCCTTTATTATCAAAACATTTTAGAGGGGATGTGTGCAGCTTACAAAAGACCATGCATTTTTGGCAAAATTTAGTTAGGCTTGGAAATTTAAAGAAGAATAAATTTAAGTTTAGTGCCTTTGTAGATGGATAATTTTTATAAAAAATAAGAAAATACTTGTAGATTATAGGGCGTGATGACACCAATCTGTCGCATATTGACTCCATCCTCAACCAATTGTACTATATGTTCATAGACAATGTCCACTTCCCATGTGTTCCCTTTTGAATCTTCCTCTTGATCCTCCAGTTCGTACATGTTACAACCTTAAGGAGATAAAAAATATTAGTTAGATAATGGTGCATGACAAACGCCAAAACTACCAAACTACAGTCAACTCTCTCTCTAATTCGAACCTCTATTATTCGAATCTTTCTACAATACAAACTAAAATATTGTTCCCTTATAGTTGGAGTGGTTTTAAATTACTCAAAATTCGAATCTTTCTCTAATTCAAAAACATTTAGTTAGATAATGCTGCGACATTAATCAGCCACTCACAACAAAACTACCAAACTATTTGTTAGAGTTTAGCAGTTGTTTAAAAGTTTGTAGAAATTTCTGACAGTTATTTCTAATAAATAGGATCTTTTGTTAGTTACGCCATAAAATGCCAACAACATTTATCAAGATTTTACCTGCAGTGTCAACAAAAACCAATGGGTTTGAAGTATTTTCAGTTTTGGTAACACCTTCTAGATCACATAACAAGTGATTTGCAACCATGTCTGCAGCTACAAGTTTGTTTTCATACAATTCTTCTGATGGCCAGCGCATGACCAAATCATTCATTCTATGAAAGTAACAAAGTCATTAAGTTTAGACAAAAATTATTCAGGAAAAAATGCAAAACAACCTACTAACTAATCAGTGGTCGAAGCAAGGCTTTTCATCTAAGACAGAAAATGGATTTTACACAACATTTAGCACATATTCTTGAAATTTTAGTGGATGATTATGAGACAGAAAAGCATCTCTTTATATGCTTCACTGAGACAGAAATCTGTCTGCACAGGAAGAACTTTTAACACTGTAAACTACAAAGGTTAAAAATGAGAGTTGGACAATTTAAACCTATATTGTGTTGTTAACATTTGTACAGCATTTTGACCAAGCCCATGTACAACTCGCTCTAGCAGGGTGACTTCCAAGCCCTCTCTTGCCGCTTTTTCACTGATAATAGTTGGTGGCAATTGTAAATGATCCCCAGCCAATATACATCTGTTAAAAACGAAAGATTTAAGAGGTTTTAAGAGGTTTTTCATAGTATCGACAGAATATAATTAGAATAAAATACAAAATACAATCGATACACTTGCAAATAGAATTTTCATTTTGTAAGAAATTTAATTTCAATTAGTTTCAAATTAGAGTCAAGTATTATGTGTATTGTTTTTCTACTTTATGCTCATGTTAATGTTATCTATGTGAGTCAATTTCCATCTGTGATTGGGCTCTTCCAAAAAATGATCGTACATGGGGGTGGAGGATAGTGTCTGGGGGCTAGTGAAAAAAAGCAGTTTTTTTTGTGAGACGGAAAATTTCTTGATAAAGATATTTCCGTATACTGTGACACCCGCAGGCCCCACCATTGTTGGGGCCGAGATCAAGAAAATTTTCGGATTTTTTACCCCCTAGATTGGCTAGAAAGGCACTAAAATTTGTTAATTAAAACAACTTAGAATGTTTCTAGAGCATAAAATCACTATTTCTTGCTAAATAACCATTTCTAACTAAGACGGAAAACTTTGACAAAAATTTCTGTGAGACGGAAATCCGTCTGAGACGGAAGAACTTTGATCACTGAAGACTAATAGCTGTATTCATGAGAGAAACATATTGAGTTCTTTAATACCTCTTTACTTTAAGCATTGGTATCCAACAACTTATTTCCATTGCCTGTGCAGCTTCATCAATGATCAGTAAGTCAAAATGATCATCCTCCAATAATTTTAATGGACCTAAAAAACCATAAAAAAATTTGTTATCCTGCCAGGAAATCCACAACATAGTATGATCTACGCAAGTCTACTTGGTCTGGACAAAGTTTTGGTCTCAAATTAACTAGAGTTAAAGCCATAAAACGAAATTCTTTCATCATTAGTTTACAAAAATAGATTTCATGTAAATAGTAAACATTAGAACACATATGTTTTCAAAATGACCAAGCTTAATTAATTTATCTGCAATTTCTTACCTTCTTTGGAAGCACTGGTTGTTGTTGATAATATGACATCAGCATCAACAAGAATACTTTTCATCAAATTTTGCTCTCTGTGCGCCAAGTCTTTACGTAAAACCTTCACTTCATCCCATTTTTGCTTGCTGCCACCTTTACTTTTTGCAGCCTGACAAAGTGAAAATATTACTATTATTTATACATATAATTTTGAGTAATTGTAATAAAGTTTCCCTCCTGGTAAAATAATACTAATTCTGATACTCCAAGAACTTGTGAAATGGATGATTAAATCGACTAGCCCTCTCCAAGGTTTTTTTACATTCCCAGGCTAAACACATTCATCATTTATTCTGCCATTACGTCAAATAATGACTAGGTAAAACAAAAAAGGATGCATAATTTTGCGTCTGAAGCCAATGCAGTGTTGCATATATTGAATATCTAATATCTAAATGTGTTTTTTGAATAAAACATACACATTTTGTTGTTATTTCAGCTTTCAACTCTCTGATGACGTCACTGGAATCATGAGAATCAATGATAGCATCAAGTGAATATCGCTGCACATCTTCAATGATCCTTGCAGGGTGACCAAGACGAACAACCTGTGTTTAAATTGATTTTTGATTATAGCTCATAAAAGAGGCATAAAGTTTTTTGCTTGTGTTGCAGAAGTCCATCTATCTTGTCTATTGAAATCTTATCTTGAATTTTTACGCCCTATCTTGTCTATTGTATATTTGTAAAGATTAGTGTCTGCTACTCACAGCTGTGATATACATCAATTAATACGTGGGTCAAAGTGCTACTGCGCGCAAAATGTATTGAGAATTTTCAATGTATGCTATTAGAAAAGTTCTCTTTATTTGTCTTTACAAAGAAAATTATGTTTTTAGATGACTTTGGGCATAATCAGTTTATCAAAATCTTTGTAATGTTCAATGACAAAAGCAGAATTTAATGCAAGGGTATAAAGCTGATTAACCTTGAATAAACACCCCCTTCTTTTAAATACCCCCCCCCCAAAAAGGTGAACAATTTTAAGGAGGGGTATTTATAAACACCCAGGGCATCTAATTGAAATTTGAAGTAATACCACATATATTATATATTTTTCTTGCAATTATGAAGAATTAGTTCGACAAAAGAACGAAGGAAATTGTTATAAAATATATATGACACTTCAGTCTATTTGAGTTATCAATTTTTCAATCCAGCTGTCCATGACACAAGATCAAAAAAGCAAACCTTTGTTTTTAATTTTGCCAATCTCTCAACCAAATTGTCAACTGCAATATTGGATGGAGCACAGACTAAAATCTAAAAATGAAAATCATAATTTTGAATACAAGGAATTACTTCTAAAAATTTAATCTAGCATGTATTTTTATAAATTATGTAATTATTGCTAAATTGCTCCTAAATAAAAAGAAATAGAAATGTAGACCTTCCTTAAAATTTTCATGTGTAAAGAACTTAGATATCCTGGAGATTTCAATGAACAAAAGGAGGAGTTTTTTTTATTACCTTTTTATGAAATTTTTGGATGAGCTGTTGAATGATCTCCACCACCGTTGTTGTTTTTCCGGTTCCAGGAGGGCCATGGATAACTGATAACGGTAGAGAGGTGGATACTGCAAAATACACAGCATCTTTTTGTGATTGATCAAGATTTTGGTTGAAATGTTGGGTAATCTTTACAGTGGGATTAATATAACTATCTTCAACTGTCTTGCAAGGAAAAAGTGCAGCGAAGAATGGATTTGTTTCTTTGTTTGACTTTTCCATGTTATTGATAGCACTGAAGAAAGAAAAAAAACTTTGCTTACTTGCCATTCTACTACTTGGAACATTCAACATATAAGCTCCAGAATTAAGTCTCATTAAATTTAATTTTCCCTACTTTTTGCATAAAATGTTTATTTATTTCAAAGCACTTCTTTGGGTATGGCCATTGCCATTCATTGCAACAAAAATGTCAGTAATATCATACAAGGTTCTGGTTCATTAGGGCTGGCCTTAAAAATATGTTGATTTGCTTTGCCTCAACCAACCTTCAAACCAAAATTATTTGGACTTCCAAAGATAAAGATCTCTTTCTCTTTTCTTAAATCTTACCTGAAAGCATCTCAAATGTCAATCAATTAGATGGCTTGTCTAGACCTTATTAATAATTCATGTCTCTAAAAAATGCAAAAGATCACTACTCGCTCATGACATACCTGTTAAGCCTTCTGTATGTGACATCATTTGTAAGCTTCATCAACCGATAAAGTGATGTTGCTAACAAGTCAAAGGCTTCATTGAAAGCAACACTTATGTTTGGAGGTCTCGATGAAGCAACCAAGCCAGATGCAATAAGGTCACCATTGTCACCTTTGTTTGGATATAAACCAACTATATCTCCTAAATAGAAAAAAAGAAGCTAATTTTTGAGTGAAAAAAGAAGGCAGTAAGATTTGATTGTAAATCTAAGTCTGAAATTACCTAAATGAAGCAGCAAAAGAAAGGAAATCTAATGTTAGTTCACCTACATTAAAAAACACAAAGTTTCTTAATTTACTTACCATTGTAACAAGGCATTGAAAAATTAAAAAAATCTATCATTTTTCATAACCAAGTATCTTCACTTAAGTAAAGTCATGAATTTAAATATTCTTTTTGTCAAAACATTTTCTATTCTGCTAGTGGACATAATAAGAGTCAACAATAATAATTACCAGATGATAATTTATGGGAATGTAAATCACTGGTGTTCAAGTTGAAAACTATAACGTGTTTTCCAAATAGTCCAGTTCTGTGATGATCCACTTTTAGCCGGTTAACACAAACTCCTCGCTTCACAAGTTCTTTGATAGATTTATTCTCATAAATTTGTTGCCTTTGGCACACTTCCTCGCTTTGTTCTAATTTTAGTAGCTCCCTTTGTTTTGCAACAAACTGGTCGATTGTGTTGTACTTTTTTGTTTTCATTTTTATATCTGTTCAGACTGAAAATTAAAGAGATCAATGCAAGAGTTAGAATGAAAGGAAGGTGATAATCACTAAAGTTTTTGCTCTCTATGCTAAGTAAAGAAATATAGTTTCCATCAGTGATTCCTATTCCTTATTTTCCAACTCTAAAGAAGAGTGTTGGAATAGGTTAATATAATACAATAGGAATAGGTCGTTTAGGAAAATGCAACGACTGCAACAACGGTTTAGTAAATAACAAATAATTTCATATGCATTACTTTCCCTCAGCCAGTACATACAAACGGGATAATTGTTGTAACAACTGTGTTATAAAAGGACAAATCAATAAGGTGACATTATCATTGAAAAAAATGCTGCTGGAGTAATTAGTTATTCAATAGACCGTTGTGTTCTCCCAAATGACTATTAGATGAGGTGTGTTGATATTAGGCTGATCTGAAACAAAAATTTGACTCCTACATTTTTCAAGGAGCATTCTCAATAAGAAATCATTTATAGCTTTGATTTCCATTGAAGAATCATATTCTGGTTTTCATGTTATTGATGCTGTTTTAGACAAGCTAGCTCTAAAGCTCTAAAACAGCATTTAATAATAACATGAAAACCAGAATATGATTCTTCAATGGAAATCAAAACTATAAAGTGTACGTACAAACATCAATATGTCAGATCTAACAAAATTAATAACGACACTGTCATCATTGACAATAAAACAAACGATTTTCTGTCAAGAGCCTTGTAAACATTCCAACAACTTTCATTGAAATGATCTATCACAGCTATGTCTACCATCTTTAGCGCGGTCCAAGGATTGAGCCGAGAACGCCTGCAGAACGCCCGCAGAACGCCCGTAGAATGCCCGTAGAACGCCTGCAGAACACCCGCCTGCTCCCGCGCAGGTGAAAAACTTCAATCTGTCAATCATTTTTTCAAGGGAAGAGTAGGCAAAGCAATTCTAGCTTTACGATAGTACCGCGGATCATCAGTGGATAGTATTCAATTATCATTATCCCTTTATTTTCATTCCTAGAACTTTTGCAAAAAAAGGAAAAGTAGAAAAGTTGTATTTTTTACTGCTCTATTCACATACTGAATTTGAAAGATCTTCTATGTGGCGTTTTTTTGCAAACTTCAAAAAACTAATTTTTGTCCCGCGTTCGCAGGACGTGCTTGCGTGCAGCATAGGGTACAAAGTCCAAATATGCGTTTCCCGTAATTTTGGTATGAAGAATTAGGTCTATACTGTTAGAGCTTTAGAGTCAACCTGTTAGGGGGAAGTGTAAATTGGTTGTTACTCACCATTCACAATAGTTGGACATCAACCAACAGGATCACTTCTTTATTTAGTTATTCGACTAGAAGAACAATGTTAACAGATTCCGGCCGGACGAATCTTGTTTTGATCGACATATTTGTGATCCAGTGTTGTACATCTTGTTGTAACATAACGTAACGAAACATAAGTGTGTGTGTCTTGAATCTGAGACCAAATCAATCTCAAAAGTGTTTCTGCATCAATAACATAATGTCAACAGAAGTTTCATGTTCAATACCAACAATATTTACACTATGTACATTTGGCGGGTCTTCTTATTGACTTGGAAGGCCAGCTTCACCAGCCAAAACCTTCATCAATAAGGAAGCAGATGCTGTAGACTTTGTTAAGCAATCTGCCAGTTGTTTTGAGGCAGGAACCCATTCAATCGTAATGAGTTTGCCTTGAATCATTTCTCGTAAACAGCAAAGGTCAATCATAAGACCTTTATCTTCAACAACTGTAGATGTGTGAGCAGTGTCTCTCAATGATTTACTGTCTGTTATACAAACAGTCGGAAATGTTGATTGTTCTGAATCATAAATCTCACAGAGTAGTGCTTTAATTAATGCTGCGTGTTCTACTGCTTCCTGTAGCGCAAGAGTCTCGGCAGCAAGTGGACTTTTCACAACACGTTTTACTTTCTTTGAAGTCCAGACAATTGGCGCAGAGTTTCCATTTTCACCTTTAATCAGGATAATGAAACCTCCTTGAGACTTAAATCCTGGAAGATTGGCGTGTGATGCGTCACTATAAGCATACAACGTTGACTTTTTAACATCACTAATGTTAGGTAAGTGGATCTGAGCAGTTGAATTTTGAAGCTTGCGAAGATACTTGTTCGCTAACCGTATGTCATCTGTTGTACCATCTTTAACACGATTACTTAAATCACACGACGCAAAAGCTAAATCAGGGCGTGTTTGTTTTGACACCCATTGTATCTGTCCAATTAAAGCTTTCAGTTGTAACTTTTCCTCTGGAGTAAGATTACGTTTTGATGTATCTTTCAATTCAATAGGTTGAAGTGTCTTAATGTAGTCATTTTGATGCATTGCTACAAACTCTCCTGTCTGGTTGATGTCCAATCCTAGGTACTGGAAAGTTGAAAACGATTCTTTGCTTAAATCAAATGATTTCTGTACATGTGATACAATTTTCTCATGGAACAGGCGTGTTCCAGCATAGAAGAAATCGTCGACATGACAACATAAAACACCTTGAAGCTTTCCTTTGTTTCTCCAAAAGAATAACGCTTGGTCATATTTGCTTCTTGTGGCACCAGCTTTAACTAGTTCCTCAGCAGCTTTAAGATACCACGAGCGAGGGGCATCATTTAAACCGTAAACAGTACGTTTCAATTTCCAAAGTTTTGAGGTATTCGCCTCTCTTGGCGGTTGAATGAATACTTCGCGATTAATTGGACACCCTTGCAGAAAAGCAGCTTTAATGTCCATAGAGTGTATTTTCCACGAATTGCTCACGGCAATTGTTGATACAAGACGAAGGTTTTCCTTACAGATAGTTGGGGAATCAGTACGAACTTCAGTATTGATTTCCTCAAAACCACGAGCGACTAACCTTGCTTTCACTGTGTTGGTGTCCTTGTCAGATTTCTCGGTAATAACCCATCTGGTCGATACTGTCTCTTGACCTTCATTGTCAACCTCTTCATAGACATTGTACTCGGTCCATTTCTCTAGTTCTTTTTGTTTAGCTGCTAATACTTGAGGGTTGTTACTGGAACTGTAAAGGACTTCTTCTTCAACTGGCTGCCATTGAATATTTTCAAAATCAACGCACTTAATAACACCCGACACTAAATTTTTAACATTTAACCAATGTTTATTCTTGCCATTAGCTTTTCCAGCACGATTAACAGCGATAAACTTTTCTTCCTTATTGGTATCTGGGTCAATGAACAAAATTTGTTGTCCAATACGAGGAAGCTGAATTTGTTGAGAGTTACTTTTATTTCTACGATCAGTCTTTTTCTTATCTCCCACCGGATGCGTCGTTTCAACTGTTTGGATCTCTGGTATGTTTTTGTCAGGTTTAGTAAGCTTAGGTTCTGCGATCGGGTTTTTAACTGGAATCATAACTGTTTCATTACTAACAATATCGATGTCTAATAGGTCTGGAATGGGTACTTGTGGTTGTTCATCTTCATCTGGTACGATAAGTATCTCCTTTGGTAATGATCCCGACTTTTCCTTATTTGCTTTCGTCAAATGGCATGGACTTACTCGTAGAACACTTCCTCCATGACGCACAACAACAACTTTTCCGTCAATTCCGATAATGGTACCTGGACCATGCCAGTCCTTGTCTGAATTTCGTTTGTAATAGACTGTATCTCCATTATTAAACTCTTTGCTCGTTGTTGTTCGTGTTTGACGTGATAGCGCTGTTTTGATTCTTTTACTGGATTCAGCTTGGATAAATGCCCTTCTAGCAGAGTGAAGAGCATTCAAATGTTCAGCAACAAATTCACTTGACGTTTTCGTTCGAAGGGCTGGTAACTGAGATGTTAACGTGGACGGAAGATTTGGGTTACGGCCGAAGACTAGTTGATTAGGACTGTATCCCAAGTTGTTGGACAAAGCATTTTTCGCACTTACAGCCCAGACAAGTGCATTCTGTATGGAGCACTGAGTATCAGCGACAATTTTGTGGATCATGTTTCCTAGAGTGGCATTATGTCTCTCGACTACCCCATTTGACCATGGTGATTCAGCAGCTGTTGAAGCTATCGATACATCTAAAAGTTCTGCTACGTCACGAAGCAGTTCATTGTTAAACTCTCCTCCATTGTCAGCAAAGATTGATTGTGGTGAACCGAAAATAGCAACCCAGTGTTTCAAGATTTCGTCAACTATCACCTCCTTGTGTTTAGATTTGATGACGGACGCCGCAGAGTAGCGAGTAAACAAATCGATCATATGAAAAATAATGTACTTTTTATCGTTAATTGTGATAAACTTTAAATCCATTGCAAGGCAACCATTAAATTCTTTGGAAAGCGATAACGATACGACAGGTCTGGCTCTGGCTTTTCGGTATTGAGTACAAACATCACATTCCTCTGTAACTTGATCGATAAGTCCCAATAACTCGTCATCTTTGATTTCTGCATCTTTTACGATAGTTTTCAGTTTTGTGGAATCAACAGGATGTCCAAACTGTTTATGCAGCTTAACAGCAATAGACTTTTTCTCCTCTTTCGACTTTGTGTTTAAATCATTTATTGTAAGATATAACTCAATTGGTGCTTCAGGTGCGATATTACGATTGACAAGAATCTGCTTTGGCGAAATAGGAATACAATAATGTCCGCTTGAAGTGTGTTGAAGTTTTATCTCTGTACCGAAAAGAGTTATCGTGTCTTTAACAAAATCAAGTTGTCCACCGGCTTCCTTTATACTATGCTTGGAAAGTAAGAGAGGTACCTCACAGTCGACTACATCTGTAAGGATATGCCCTGGTTTTCCACCGATGTTAATAGGAATGTTTACTTTCTTCAATGATTGATAAACTTGACTAGGACCGAATTGATACGACTTCTTACTTTTTGTTTCTGTTACGTCTTCACGATTTGGTAACGAATCGAGATAGCAATTTAACCAATTCTTTCCGCATACATTTGAAGGGCACCCTGGATCAATAACTGCACAACTTAAGAGCCATTTTTTTTAAGAGTCTTCAGGGTGTGATACCTCATCCTCTTGGATTTTGATGAAATTTGGACCAAATGATCCATCACACAAGAAAATAAGACCCTGAAAATTTCACCTTGATATCTCAAGTAGTTTTGAAGATACAGCGTCTCAAAGATAGACTACTAAGCGAAAATTGACCCCTAAAAATCATGGACTCTGGTGGGGAGCAGATTTTGAAAGCCAATGAATTTTTATTCAAGTACATTAGAAAGCTGATTTACAGTGGATTTCAAGAACTTTTTGTAGGGAATCAGAAAAAATCAAATTGAGTCTCCAAAATTTTCCCCAAAAATCTCTAGCACCTCCTGTAGAGGGCTTCAAACTTTGTTTAATCTGGGTTTGGAAGCACTTTTAACTGTCTGCTGATGGTCCTTGAGACTTTTTTGAAGCAAACTTTTGACCTGGAGTGGTTTACTGGTGGGTTTTGTCCACAAAAATAACATTTTCAGGATTTCTATTTTTGCGTAACTGTCAAAAATGGCCGAAAAAATTGCTATTTCGGCTGATCTGGAGCAAAATTCAAGATGGCGTATCTTTTTTAACCTTCTACAAATTTTTTTGAAACTTTAAGTAATGCTTCCTTAGTAGGTCTAGTTTATAACCTCAAAAAATCTCAGTGGGGCCTGGAAGTCTCTTAAAGATATGATCAATTGAAAATTTGCTTAACTTCGTTGTTTTTTCCCTCCTAAAATGCTAAATCAGGCCCACTTAAGGGCTCTAAAGGTAAATTTTTGTCAAAATATTGGTTGATCTTCTCTAGCCAACTAATCATTGGCATTAAGGGAACAACTGTAAAAAAATTCAGGTCATTTCCATTAACAGATGACATTTTATGACTGTTTCTTTATTTTTAAGTATAGAATATGTAAAAAAATGAGACTGACATCTGGCCTTTCCTACCATTCCAGGGCCTTTATTTTCAGGAAAAGCCTCAACCTTTCACAGTTTGGTGAATATTATTCTTAAATATAAGCAGGTTACTTCAACTAAATGGGTTTAACAGTACTTAATTCCTATTCAAAAACTTTTTAGACTCATTCAGAAATCCTACTTTGACAATAATTTGCGCTTTACCGCAAAATTTCTATGTCCAAGTGTCGTGATTAACTTTAGACTGTCCAATATTTCTTGTCCAGAAGATTTAAACATCATTGTTTGCAGTATCTCATAAAATATCACCCTAGTAATGTTGCTTAGTTATTTAAGAATCAACAAGTAAGGCTGTCAGTGTACACAAATATAGAGATATTGGACAGTCTAAAGTTAATCACGACACTTGGACTTAGAAATTTTGCGGTAAAGCGCTAATTATTGTCAAAGTAGGATTTCTGAATGAGTCTACAAAGTTTTTGAATAGGAATTAAGTACTGTTAAACCCATTTAGTTGAAGTAACCTGCTTATATTTAAGAATAATATTCACCAAACTGTGAAAGGTTGAGGCTTTTCCTGAAAATAAAGGCCCTGGAATGGTAGGAAAGGCCAGATGTCAGTCTCATTTTTTTACATATTCTATACTTAAAAATAAAGAAACAGTCATAAAATGTCATCTGTTAATGGAAATGACCTGAATTTTTTTACAGTTGTTCCCTTAATGCCAATGATTAGTTGTCTAGAGAAGATCAACCAATATTTTGACAAAAATTTACCTTTAGAGCCCTTAAGTGGGCCTGATTTAGCATTTTAGGAGGGAAAAAACAACGAAGTTAAGCAAATTTTCAATTGATCATATCTTTAAGAGACTTCCAGGCCCCACTGAGATTTTTTGAGGTTATAAACTAGACCTACTAAGGAAGCATTACTGAAAGTTTCAAAAAAATTTGTAGAAGGTTAAAAAAGATACGCCATCTTGAATTTTGCTCCAGATCAGCCGCAATAGCAATTTTTTCGGCCATTTTTGACGGTTACGCAAAAATAGAAATCCTGAAAATGTTATTTTTGTGGCCAAAACCCACCAGTAAACCACTCCAGGTCAAAAGTTTGCTTCAAAAAAGTCTCCAAGGACCATCAGCAGACAGCTAAAAGTGCTTCCAAACCAAGATTAAACAAAGTTTGAAGCCCTCTACAGGAGGTGCTAGAGATTTTCGGGGAAAATTTTGGAGACTCAATTTGATTTTTTCTGATTCCCTACAAAAAGTTCTTGAAATCCACTGTAAATCAGCTTTCTAATGTACTTGAATAAAAATTCATTGGCTTTCAAAATCTGCTCCCCACCAGAGTTCATGATTTTTAGGGGTCAATTTCCGCTTAGTAGCCTATCTTTGAGACTCTGTATCTTCAAAACTACTTGAGATATCAAGGTGAAATTTTCATGGTCTTATTTTCTTGTGTGATGGATCATTTGGTCAAAATTTCATTAAAATCTAAGAGGGTGAGGTATCACACTTTCTTTATTCTGAAGATTTTTAAAAAAAATGGCTCTTAATGTTTCTGATACCATCTGCTCAAGAAAACATAACTCGACTCCACTTTCTTGCGTAAATAACTGGATTTTCAAATGTTGTAATGATAAGTCCTTTTTATCTGCATCCGGACAGTCACGGTAGTAATGATAGATTGAACCACAAATTTTACAACGAGTAGGGTTACCATTTTCATCTGGACAGTTTCTATAACGAGTTGATGACTGTGCTTGAGGAGCGCGACTGTCCTCTTGACGGGATCCTCGATAGTTAGCTCCTCCACGTCCACGATATCGATTACCTCGAAAATTTCGTCCTCGATTAGCAGAATAATTGTTACGAGAATAATATGCTTGTTCATTTTCAACTAAAATATCTGATGTATCTTCAGTCGTTTTATCATCAGTCGTACACGAATCGTAAATAGCTTTAATCTGCCGTTTCATATCATCATACTTCAGTTCTGCAATAGTGGCTCTGGCTAAATCACGTTTACTTTTTGGTAAATTAGCATTTTTCAACAATTGATAAGCTAGTACTGGCGATGGTAACTCAATCTTATAAGTTTTCAGTTTATGATTGAGTTGTTCAAACTGATTGATATATTCTGCGATATTCATACTTGTATCTCTTTGAAACGTTTCGAATTGTTCGTATGCAGTAAACATTGCCTGATCTTTTGACACTGCATAGAGTTCTCTCAATTTGGTTATAAGCACATCTAAACCCTCTTCGACATTTAGCTGTTCTTTCGTTTATGTTGCACATGCTTGGCGAACCTTTGGGGATAAACTGAGATACAACACAGGTCCCTGTTTTGTTTTAGCTAAATCAGTTACTAACTGCCACATTTCAATTTCATGTAACCAATGTTCAAAGTCTCCATCTTCAGAGAACGGGGGCAATCCATACTTCTGCCCTGCCATTTTCAAGAATTAACCACTTTAGTTTATACTTTTATAACAACCAAAGTTCATAAACTTTATCACACTTTAGTAACCAACCAATAATATCTTTACTGCAAAACCACCGAATGCTGCTACCATGTAAATTGGTTGTTACTCACCATTCACAATAGTTGGACATCAACCAACAGGATCACTTCTTTATTTAGTTATTCGACTAGAAGAACAATGTTAACAGGAAGTAGTAATGTTTTTAGCTGTTTTTGATAAAATGGTAAGAAACTCAAGTCTACAAGTGTCATTTAGTTTTTGAATGGCAAGATCCTGGATGGCTTCCCAAACTGCCAGCAGAGAAACGGTAGGTAAAAGAACTCCTTTTAATCATAACACTTTTCTTCTAGATAAATGTTTGTGAAATTTTCAGGAGAGATCCATAAAATTATCATTGATATCATGTTCAAATATCTAAATCATTTTATTTAAAGGAAAGAAAAAATTTACAATGTTTACATTCCTCTAAAGACTTTAGTGAGACTGCTTAAACAGTGTATTTACTAGGAGCATACTATGAAGTCGGGTAACTTGCATCAGTGGAGGGAAACTTGTATACCTAATTACTTTTGATACGTTTGATGGGTTTTTTGAGTCTCTCAATCATCCAATTTGGAAATCTCGATGATTCACCATTTCTCTCACACTATTTGAATCCGCTCTCCTGTAGGGATAATAATTCAGGAGCAGTGTGGAAAGAAAAAGGTCAAGTTGTCTTTTGAATTTAATTTTTGTGCAGTTTGTGATATTACGAATGTAGAATGGGAGAGAATTGAAAAGCTTAGGTCCTTCTTCAGATAGTGAGCCTCTCCAAATGTTTTTGTGCTTAGAATTTACTTCTTTAAGATGGCATTTTCGTCCGAGCCTCTGGTTTCTGTAGCAGGTGATACCCCCTTTGTTGTAAGAGTGGTTGAAATTTGGAGAATATTTTTCTAAGATATACCAAGTATAGATGATTTGATATCTTTCTCTCTACGCCTTTCCAGACTGTATAGTTTTAGAGTTTTTAGTTTTTCCCAATAGTTCAGTTTTTGTAAAGAAGATATTCCATTTAGGAATGATTTTTGAATATAGCCATATATATAGCCATCAAATGACTGACCGATACAGATAGACCTTTTCGCCTTTCCATCAGCCATCTTGAATTGTATGCAAAAATAGAGGAACAAAAAAGCCGTGGTTGGATTTAGTTGGAAAATATGCAAAACATATGCAAGTTTACACAAAGATTAAAAAGACAACAAAGCATCTTCTAAAGAAATATTATAATCATTAGAACAATAAAAGATGAGATTTCTTAATCCAAAAAGAAATATTTACAGAACAACAAAAGCCTTTTAGAAATTTGTTCTTGAAGCCGGGGGGGGGGGCACTCAATTTTGAAAACGACCGTACTTTCTGCCAAAAATCAGGTCTCTTAAATCGGACCCTTACAGTACAGTGCAGGAAAAATTTGGCTGAAAATCGACCCTTACAGTGCAATTTTTCAAAAATTTTTTAAATTTCTCAAATTTTACCTCAAAATTTGGTATTTTCTCAAATTTTACACCCTTAGAGTGCACTTTTTCCCACTTGCTCACAAATCAACCCTTTACAGTGCACTTTCCAAAGTCCAAAAAACCTACCCTTAAGGGCTGCACGTCCGGTAGGTCACTTACCTGGAGTGCCCCCCCCCCCCGTCTTAAAGACATTGCATATTCTGTTTTCATGCCATTAAAAAATTCCACCAAGACGGAGTACACCATACTTTCAAAACACGCAAACTGAAAGCAGTAATTATGACGTCACACATTCAGCGGGTTCAGATCAATGTTTTGATTTGATCGTTTTGGCGGTTCTATTCCCAGGAGGATAATTTATCGTCAGCCGAATAAGGATTATTTTTGTATATACCTTCGCAGGTGATTTTTCAGCTTGAGTTTATGTCTTAATGTTATGGTTTTTTGAAGTGCTTGTTCTAAGAGATGAGCGAATTTGATTATTTCTAGTTTTCAAAAGAAGCAAATTTAATCTTTCTTCTACAAGATTACACTTTAATATAATGCCAATTATGCATGTAAGTTTTATATTAATACTTTCTTTTGGCATATGTTTTGCATAATTTCTATAAGGGAATTTCACCACGGTAATTCCACCACCATAATTTTTGCATACAATACAGTACACCTTTCCTGTAATTGGTAAAACTAATGCGCGCGCATTATTTTGATGCTCTCCACCGTTTAGTCTCTGGAGATAAATAAACCCGTTTTGCCTGCGTTTCCTTAGGGAAAGTTGGTTTTTTGAGCTTTTCCAAAGTTCTGTCGAACAAAATCCCCTCAAATTTTAGTATGTTCAGTCTATTCATGATATTATACCACCCTGAAAATCTTTTGCCAAACAAAGATCGCTATCAAAAGTTAGAAGCTGAAAACCCACTTTCCCTAACCCCTCGCAGGCAAAAACGTGTTTATTTGAATTATGGGAAAGGTTTATCATTCAATTATATGGATGGCGGATGGAAAGGAAAAAAGGTCTATCAAAGCAGCAAAATTTGAAAACAAATGAACTACGCACGCAGCTCCGCTCGCAGCTCTATCAGTCTATGGGCTATACAAGTTTCCCTACTACACTGATGCAAGTTATATACCCCAGACCCGATCAATCGAACTTGTCGAACCAATCGAACAATCGAACTAATCGAACTCCATCGAACAATTAAAGTTCGATTAAAAAAATTACTCGAACCTAATCGAACACTCACAATTTTTGAAGCAATAGCAGTTCGATTAGTTCGGTCAGTAAAAAGTTCGATTAGTTCGATGACATAGACCTTTTCGCCTTTGCGTCCGCCATATTGAATTGTATGCAAAAATTATGGTTGCCGAATTGCCGTGGTGAAATTCCCTTAGAAAGTATGCAAAACATATGCAAGTTTACACAAAGATTAAAAAGACAACAAAGCATCTTATAAATAAATATTATAATCATTAGAACAATAAAAGATGGAATTTCTTAATCCAAAAGGAAATATTTACAGAACAACAAAAGCCTTTTAGGAATTTGTTCTTAAAGACATTGCATATTCTGTTTTCATGCCATTAAAAAATTCCACGAAGACGGAGTACACACATCAAACTTTCAAAACACGCAAACTGAAAGCAGTAATTATGACGTCACACTTCATCAATGTTTTGATTTGATCATTTGGCGGCTCTATTCCCAGGAGAATAATTTGCCGTCAGCCGAATAAGGATTGTTTTTTACCTTCGCGGGTGATTTTTCAGTTTGAGTTTATGTCTAATGTTATGGTTTTTTGAAGTGCTTGTTCTAAGAGATGAGTGAATATAATTGTTTTTAGTTTTCAAAAGAAGCAAATTTAATCTTTCTTCTACAAGATTACACTTTAATATGATGCCAATTATGCATGTAAGTTTTTATTTAATACTTTCTTTTTGCATATGTTTTGCATACTTTCTAAGGGAATTTCACCACGGCAATTCGGCAACCATAATTTTTGCATACAATTCAATATGGCGGACGCAAAGGCGAAAAGGTCTATTACATCCTCATATATCTTCCCTCGCTTGCAAAAACTTTGTCCTGGCACGCGATTGCCATTTTGACAGTTCCCGGACTTAACAGCTTGACGTTTATTGTACCTGGATATTTGTCTATCCGGAATAAAGTCCATAGCCCCCTCTGTTGCGATTTCGTGCGCCGCCGAGTGGCGGAATACTACGCCCCAACAAACCCCGCCTCTGGCGCTATAAGGATACAGGAAAAGTGTGTAATCCGTTATCGGAAGTAATTTCCCGGTTTACATTCCGAATTTGGCTTTGGAAAGAAGCTAATATACGGTGGCGGAGTAGCACAAACTTGTTGAACAAAATTGGTTTATCGAACTGATCGAACCGAAACCCATTGATCGAACTTAATCGAACACTCACAATCTTTTAAAAAATCTTAGAGTTCGATTAATTTTTTTAATCGAACTTTAATCGTTCGATGGAGTTCGAGTAGTTCGATTGTTCGATTGGTTCGACAAGTTCGATTGATCGGGTCTGGTATACCCGACTTCTCGGTAATAATATAAAAAATTTGTCCTGGTGGTCTAAGGAGTGGAGTGCCCTACAAAAACCTGCCTTTCCTGCTGAATCTTGGAAGCTGGTCTATTCTTGTCCTTGTGTGATGAACAGATACAACCAAATCTGCTCAAAACTCAAGAGTCGCCGTTCGATATTGAGCGACAATTGAATCGCAATACCAATAATTATATTCTATTCTATTGCATTTGATTACATTCGATTTGATTGGTTAGATCACGATTTTAGTGGATGCCCCTTGAAAGACTCCATAATCAGCCCCGCTTAACTGTTACAATAAATCAGGCTTTTATAATTATAAATCTATAAATTCACTTACCTCACTGCTACACTGCTAAAAAAACTCTGATGGATCTTTTCAAACATAACATGTCGACCTGTCGACGGGGAGAGGATAATTACAAGGTCTCAAAAGAAGGTTGTCTATTGCTCATTCCGACATCGACTTATAACCTGACTGAAATTCGAGCCGTTACTAGCAACCCTGCGGGGCCCAAGGCGCCGAGTATGCACCCGGCACAGTGACAAGCCGTTACTAGCAACCCTGACCCTACCTAACTGTTAGTTAATCAATTCCAAACAACAAAACCCCCGGAAAATTTAAAATGTCGGAATGAGCAGTAGACAACCTTCTTTTGAGACCTTGTAATTATCCTTTTCCCTGTCGACGACGGCCATATTTCGCCCATATCCGCCATATTTCGCCCATCCTTTATTCCTAATGCTTTTGGGTGGCCGCCCAAGTTATTTGAAAGCGCGCGAAAAAAAGGCTTTATAATTTGTTTGTGCCACCGCAGTGTGACAAAGTGAGGGCTAGGTTCAGAGGTTAGACTAGAGTCTACTTCTGGCTGAACTTTGCTTCTTGATGATTTTTTGAAAGCATCCACCGAAGAAGGACTTCAAAATATCTGTTCTGAAGGCATGTTCCAGCTGGATATGGCGGTCTGTTCTTATAGCGAACTAAAGAAAAAAGTCTGCTGGAAAAAGTGGTCTGCTCTACTGAAGATTGGGACCAGCTGGAAAATTATGATCTGTTCTACTGAAGATTGGGACCAGCTGGAAAAATATGATCTGTTCTTATGAAAAAATCCCGGGGGGGGGGGTTCTTAGGCAAAAATGGATGGCGGGTATGTGCGGACGGTAAGGGTCGTTTTTTTCACCTTTCAAAGTCTAAGTCACCTAAAAGGGTCGGAAAAATCAGAAAGTTTTAAATTAGTCTCTCTAAGGGTCGTAAATTCAGGATTTTTAGGGAATTTTTTGATTTCTAGAGAAAAAATTGTAATAAAGTCTCTCTATATGACTTTTTTCAAAAATCAAAAAAAAAATTGTAATAAAGTCTCTCTAAGGGTATGACTTTTTTCAAAAATCGAAAAAAAAATCAAAAAGGCTCTCTAAGGGTCACCTTTTCAGCAAAAATTAGTCTCTCTAAGGGTCGGTTTTCGGAGGTCCCGTCCGCACATACCCCTCATTCGCCAACCCTAGTACCCCCCCCCCGGGAAAAAAATATTTTGATAACCAAAAAATAAGGTGTCTAAGAATTTTTCCTATCTGTTCTGAGGGAATTTCAAAAAGTCAAAAAGTGTTTGAGATCTGTTCTTTTCCTTCTGAATGTGGTTGCCTGGAGTAGCAGCTATCTGTCTAGAGCATCTGGAAATTGTCGATCTGTTCCCACAGATATTTAAACTGTTAGCTGGAAATTAATAAGTTTCTGATCTTAAAAGTCATTCAGTCGAGTTGGAATTTAGCGATCTGTTCTTATAAGATTTTGTCAGCCCTGGTAGATAAGAACAGTTAACTCGCATAAAATCAATCGCCTGGTAATTTCACCTGTTCCGAAAGTTTTTTTACCTCCTAGCTGGAAAAATATAACTGTTCTGACTGAAGTAATAATTTCTCCCCTGGAAAACGAGGAACTGTTCTTAAGGTGGTAGTCTACCGCCAGATTTCAAAAGTCAAAAAATCACATTTTTTGCAATAACTCAAGAACTTCTTTACATTTCGTAATGAAATTTTCAGGAAATGTATATCAACTATTAACATTTCTAAAAATAAAAAAAAATTCTAAAAATAACCAAAGACGGGGGTAAAATCAGCCAGGGGGTAAAATACTTTATTTTGCTTGTGTCAGGTTTTCTGAATAGTCGGCTTGACCTATGAAGTTAGTTTTTTTTTAAATGACTAATATTTAGAAAAGGTCTGGAATGAGTGAAAAAAGAAATTAAAATTTTTTTCCAGGGGGTAAGAAACTGAAAAAAACGCTTTTTTGAGATTAAAAATCAGGAAACCAATTTTAAAACTTTTTAATCCATTCATTCAATGCACAAGCATGTAAGGAAACTTCCCTGAAAATTTCAAGTCTGTAGCTACTCTCAATCCCCGGAAACGCGTTTTTGAGAAAATCAAAGAAAAAGACAAAAATGGGTATCATTTTAAGCTGGAAAGCTCTTTTCAAAAAATTTCTTCACTGAATACTCATCAAACCAGTCAGGTTTCATAAGTTAAAGTAAAACATTTCACAAATATTGATAAATTATCCAAAAATCAACAAAAACATGTTGCGCTAAAGTTACGTAAATATAGCAAACTTTGCGGTAATCTTGCGATAACATCAAATTTGGGTGAAAACAGCCACATAAGTGTGACAAAATGTTCTTTGAAATTCCAGCATGACATGTCTGTAGACATGGAAACTTTTCTAGTGCATATTTTTATTCACATAGACTTGAATTGACAATGAGCTGGCTTGATCGAAGGCGGCGCCTTCGCTTCGGTTACCGCCTAGGCGGTGTTATGAATGGCTGGTGTCAGATGAGAATGTGTGTCTCCAGAAGTTAGGTCCAGTTCATTATAATGCACATTTCTATCTCTGTTACATCATGTTGTGCTTGGAAATATCTCAGTTACATTTAAATCCACTACAAAACATTATGTGAGCCACCAAAAGCACACTGTCTATGCTCAAAACAAAATGCCGACAACTTAAATGTTTTTCGCAGAAATCCAGCAACACAACCAATGTAGAGCAACTTTATAGATTCTGTAGGGTCTATTCTTCATTTAAATAATTCATTTCAATCAAAGAGATTAAGTTTTGATCTAAAACTTGCCAAGAAATCTGCAGAATCATGCTTACAGCTTGCTTTTCAGTAGCCTGGATATCCAGACCGTAAACTATTTCACCGTCTAGTTTTTTTAATATTTTGTCTCAGGTTTACCACTCGGAGGAATGCACTAGCTCGCGAAGACTTACCTGAAACGAGACTTTTTTCTGTGTCTTGGGTACAGCGCGCAATTTTTGTTATGATCTGCTATTAGGTAAGGGAAGCAAGGAATAGCGTGCTTTGACAGGTTCTGATTGGCTGAGCTATTGGCTTTCTATGTGTACATGTCAGTCCGAAATATTTTTATTCATCTTGATTGGAAGATTTTGCTTGGACCTTGCCATTCACCAGTGACAGCAACCCCTAGTTCATGACCCCTGCCTTACTTACTGAGTACTGATGCCACCCACCCAACAGTTCAGTTGCTCAGTCTGTCAGCGGTATGTATCATGGTGGATCCTCACTCTTTCTGAGCAGGTATGGTATTTAGATTTAGTCTTTCGTTCGAGGAGGACATTTACACACACATTTACTTTCTGATATGATACTGATGATGGATCCATTTACAGAGGATGGCAAGGGGGGTCTGGCCTGTAGGGAGGTCTGAGCAATCAAAGTATTCTGATTTGAGGGTAAAGGAAGTCCAGAAGTAAAGTAAAGTAATAAAGTAAATTTGAATTTAAAAATTTCGGTCGCCAACTGGGCAGGGTATTCTATTTGCACTCGCACACCCCGTGCAATCGATAGCTAAACAATATTAATCGATCAATTCTATTAATTATTCCATAATTGATAGCTAATCGAGGTCAAAAAATTGTGAATATCGATTAGCTAGGGATTAGCCATCGATCAATATCGCAATATCGCTGAGGCCTCAATTACCTCGAGATATTGATTACCTTTCGATATCGATTGTTATCGATTACTCATTGATTATTTATAGATAAGTTACTGTGAAGTCGGGTAACTTGCATCAGTGGAGGCTAACATGCATAGCCCTCAAATGACTGACCAATCAAAGCAACAAAATTTTCAAAACAAATGAACTACGCAGCTTCGCTTGCAGCTCTACTCTACCAGTCTGAGAAATCCTTCTAATTGCACGCTTAAAATTCCGAGATTTAAACGCGTAATTGCACGGCTATCAAATTGTAAGGTTTTTAAAAGTGTTTTTACCTATCAATTTCATGTTCCAAATAATCTAAATCAGTATTATAATCATTGCTTACATTGAGATACATCATTTACAAGTTATTAGAAAAGAAATGAAAACACTTTTCGTTTGTGCGAGTTCAAAATAGACGATTTTCCTCGAGTTTTCTCGGAAAAAAATCTGGAATGCTTGGTCAATTTTACGCAAAATTTTACGAAGATTCCAATTCAAAAATCAGTTTTTGTCCGTTTGACCATGGTTCCATCCGTTTTTAAATAAAGTAAGCCCCACTATATTGCTCAAGCTTCTTCAAGCAGGGCGGAAAATTAAGCGTGCAATTGCACATGGGTGGACTCGGGCGGACTATGATAAGCGCGCATTTACAAGTTTACGCCTGCGGAAGTTAAGCGTGCAATTAGAAGGATTTCTCAGACTGTCTACCATTTTTGTTTTGATTTAACTTTATATTTTAAGGACCAGACAGGTCATTCATTTGTGGGCTATCCATGTTAGCCTCCACTGATGCAAATTACCCAACTTCACGGTATCTATTATTATCGATCAAGACAGCAATCGATTATTTAATCAATCGTATTAGTTACTAATTGATGCAATCGGATAGCTAATATCAATATCGATAGCTAATTGAGGACATAAAATATGTGAATATCATATCAATTACCGTAAGTTGGTCTAATGTCGACATCCGTCTTCTAATTCCGACATCCTTCTTTATAGATAGGAATAAGAAAAAGGTTGAAATCACTGATAGACTAAAGATTTTTCCTCTCATCGCGCTAAGCAAAGTCAATCAGCGATTCCGACCTTCCTCAGTTTCTATTGTTCCTATCTCTAAAGAAGGGTGTCGGAATTAGAAGACGGATGTCGACATTGGACCAACTTACGGTAGCTATCAATTATCGATTTTGATCGATATCTAATCGACCGATTAATATCCATTAGCTATGGTTTAAGCTTAACGTTTTGATTCGATTTACGTTCAATAGACCTTTTTTCAAAGAGGCCACCCTGTTGAATAATTTTGTAGTCCAGCAGAAAAACAATGATACACCCATGCATAATTATTACAATATGCATGAAATAGTAATTATGCATTGCTGTATCATTGTTTGTGTGGCTGGACTACATAATTATTCAACAGGGTTGCCTCTTTGAAAAAAGGTCTATTGAATTCGAATTGAGAAAAAATTGATTGACATCAGGTCGAGTTCAGTTTAGCTGCTTGTCTTTCAGCCCCCTTTTCCACCCGCACCTTTCCACGCCACCTGCACCTTTCCTTCCGTGCGTCTGCTCTTAGCTTGCTGTGTACAGCGAAAAGATAAAAATTACCCGGAATTTGAAACCAATGATCCAATCAATCTACCCAATTGGATAAATGGATTGGTTGGGTAGATTGATTGAATAGGTAGATTGATAGGATCATCTCGGTAGATTGATTGGTTCACAGGTAGATGGATTGGTTCATGGGTAGGTTGATAGGGTCATCGGTAGATTGATAGGATCATCGGTAGATTGATAGGATCATTGGTAGATGGCTTGGATCACCGGTAGATGAATTAGATCATCGGTAGATCGATAGGATCATCGGTAGATTGATAGGATCATCGGTAGATTGATAGGATCATTGGTAGATGGCTTGGATCACCGGTAGATGGATTGGATCATCCGTAGATTGATAGGATCATCGGTAAACAGATTAGCTGGGTAGATCAATTGGATGGACGGATCGGTTCAATATATTGATTGAATAGGTAGATTAGAGCATTGGTAGATGGATTTGTGCGGTAGATTGATTGGATCATGGGTAGATTGATTGGATCATGGGTAGATTGATAGGATCATGGGTAGATTGATAGGATCATGGGTAGATGGATTGGATCATGGGTAGATTGATTTGATCATGGGTAGATTGATTTGATCATGGGTAGATGGATTGGATCATGGGTGGATGGATTGGATCATGGGTAGATGGATTGGACCATGGGTAGATGGTTTGGATCATCCGTGAACAGATTAGCTGGGTAGATCAATTGGATGGACGGATGGGTTCAATAGATTGATTGAATAGGTAGATTAGAGCATTGGTAGATGGATTGATGCGGTAGATTGATTGGATCATGGGTAGATTGATTGGATCATGGGTAGATTGATAGGATCATGGGTAGATGGATTGGATCATGGGTAGATTGATTTGATCATGGGTAGATGGATTGGATCATGGGTGGATGGATTGGATCACCGGTAGATGGATTGGATCACCGGTAGATGGATTGGATCATGGGTAGATGGATTGGATCACCGGTAGATTGATTGGTTTATGGGTAGATGGATTGGATCGTGGGTAGATGGATTGGTTCACCAGTAGATTGATTGTTTCATGGGTAGATCGATTGGATCATGGGTAGATGGATTGGTTCACGGGTAGATGGATTGGTTCACGGGTAGATGGATTGGTTCATGGGTAGATGGATTGGATCATGGGTAGATGGATTGGATCATGGGTAGGTGGATTGGTGCATGGGTAGATGAATTGCTTCATGGGTAGATGAATCGGATCACCGGTAGATGGATTGGATCACCGGTAGATGGATTGGTTCATGGGTAGGTGGATTGGTTCATGGGTAGATGGATTGCTTCATGGGTAGATGGATCGGATCACCGGTAGATGGATTGGATCACCGGTAGATGGATTGGATCACCGGTAGATGGATTGGATCATGGGTAGATGGATTGGATCACCGGTAGATTGATTGGTTTATGGGTAGATGGATTGGATCGTGGGTAGATGGATTGGTTCACCGGTAGATTGATTGGTTCATGGGTAGATCGATTGGATCATGGGTAGATGGATTGGTTCACGGGTAGATGGATTGGTTCATGGGTAGATGGATTGGATCATGGGTAGATGGATTGGATCATGGGTAGATGGATTGGATCATGGGTAGGTGGATTGGTTCATGGGTAGGTGGATTGGTTCATGGGTAGATGAATTGCTTCATGGGTAGATGGATCGGATCACCGGTAGATGGATTGGATCACCGGTAGATGGATTGGATCACCATGGGTAGATGGATTGGATCATGGGTAGGATGGATTGGATCATGGGTACCGATGGATTGGATTCATGGGTAGATGGATTCACTGGGTAGATGGATTGGATTCGATCACTGGTAGATGGATTGGATCACCGGTAGATGGATTGGTTCATGGGTAGATGGATTGGATCATGGGTAGATGTATTGGTTCACGGGTAGATGGATTGGATCATAGGTAGATGGATTGGATCACCCGGTAAATGGATAGGATCACCGGTAGATGGGTTGGATCATGGGTAGATGGATTGGTTCATGGGTAGGTGGATTGGTTCATGGGTAGATGGGTTGCTTCATAGGTAGATGGATCGGTTCGTGGTGTAGATGGGTTGGATCTAGGGTAAGTAAGTAAGTAAGTCTTCGACCGCAGTCGGAGGCGACCCAAAGGCACCTCTTTCGATAGCTATCTACCCGAAGGTAGGGCAGGGCGCCACTCTTTCTCCCTGGATCTCTCCACTTACCCTTGCTGAGCATCAAGCAGAGAGGCATCAAGTACCATTTTGGAAATCTTTGGTATGACCCGGCTGGGGTTGAACCCACAACCTTGCGAACCGTAGCCGGATGCCTTACCACTGTACTACGGTCAAGGGTAGATGGGTTGGTTCATGGGTAGATGGATTGGATCATGGGTAGATGGATTGGATCATGGGTAGATGGATTGGATCATGGGTAGATGGATTGGATCATGGGTAGATGGATTGGATCATGGGTGGATGGATTGGTTCATGGTGTAGATTGATTGGATCATGGGTAGATCGATTGGATCATGGGTAGATTGATTGAATTATCGGTAGATGGATAAGTTGGGTAGAAGGATGGGATGTGTAGATGGGGGTACTCGATCTGAAAACTACGTTTGGCGGAAAATTTGGCTCCCAAAGTCGAACCCTAACAGTTCAGAGAAAGTTTGGTCAAAAATTGACCCTTACAGTTTGAGAGGATTTTTCCCAAAATCTTAGAATTGAATATATTTAATTACTTTATTTATATTCATAACATTTTTAGGTCATTTGAGAATTGCTTTTATTTCGTAACTTTGATTATAAATGATAGTTTTTAGCTTGTACCGGGTGCGCCACAAAAAAGTTTCTCTCTTTGAAACTAATTTTCTCGAAATCTAAAAATTTTAAAAGAACCATTCTTATTTCATTGGAAAGAAGAAAGATAGACTTAAATTTTGATGGGTCATTTATTAAATTCAATACTCTAGTCTAAATGTAGCTAAATATTTCACGTGGTGAGAGATTTGTTACATTAAAATTACAAGAGAGTCTGATAGTTGTCCCTTTATAATTGATAGGAAAAAAGTTATCCATTAAGTATAGAGTTGGTAAGCATCTGGTGTACAAAAGGCTTCAATTTCTGGTGTACAAAAGGTTCCGATTTCCAGAAAAACCATAAGTACCATAAGCTTTATGGACGGTATGGACCAGCTTCTAAGATCGTATAGAAAATACTTGCAAATAAGGTGACTGTGGTCCCCACATTCTATGCAGTAGTTGTCATCGTGGATTTCTCCACGGCACTCCATGACGACTATTACCAGACTATCTGTAATTTTATTTTAACACAAGGTAGCATGTGTGTAAATTGTTATCGTTGTGCTCACTCTTCTGTAATTGCTAGATTGCTCTAATTATCAATCGCTTTTGTTCTTTTAGATGATTGTTCGAACGATTTCACAGGAATGTAAATGTGCTGTTTTGTCTGTACGGAAAGTTTTACTGGAGAGAGTTTTAGAAAATAATTACAATGCTTCTATATAATACTTATATTATTCCATACACGTTTTTTTTTTTTTAAGAAACTAGTTTTACCAAGCAGCCTCAATGTTTCTTAAGAAATCGGCCTTTTTAGCCTTAAATGTTTCTTACATGTTTCTAAACTTTTTGGCATAATCAGCCTTATAAAAGGCTGGATTGGAAGGTTCTTAAAAAAACGAATTAAAGAATGTTTTTTTCTCATTCTCAGCCTCAGCATGTTTCTTACATGTTTCTTAGTTTTTAGACATTCTGAGCCTCATGTTTCTTAAAAGTGTGTTTCTTAAAAAAAAAAAAAACGTGTAGGTTGCTTAACTCTTATTCGATATTGTAAGCAAGTATAATATTATAAAATATTATTATAAGTAATGAATTTCTTATATTCTTGTTATAAGTAAAGAAATGGATTTTACGAATTATGATAAAGTCTTTTGTTTTAGTATCTAGAGGTTACACTTGGGTCCATCTGTTACTCGTTTTAATCCAGGGGATAAGAATTTGAAGACCAAGTATATCCAGGGGGTTGGTGTTAAGAAAAACTCAAGTGCCAAAATAAACGCGGAATGGGATGGGAAATTTCCAAAGGAGTAAATAGAAACTCAGCTGTTAAAAATAGTAATGATTAGGAAATGATATAAAAACAAGCTGTACGGAGCAAAAGAATAGCGGCTTTGCTTGGTATACTACAGAAATTATTTAGTCAAAAAAAAAACGAATAAGGGGAGGTGGAGTCTTAAGAAAGTCGAGGGGGTTGCAACCCCTCCTCTCACCAACAACGGGTAACTTTTTCCACAGTTTCTTTTTGTTAACCTTCCATCTTAGCCTGAAATTTCACCTTAAAAGAAATCAATTGTGCAGTGGTTGTCAACATTGAGTTTAAAGCCCGAAGGGCTAGAGTAGAATCTCTAACCTTTCTCAGGCAAGAAAAAGTGAAGCCTTAAAAAATGCGCCATATTTTTGACGACAGATTGAATCTAGCAATGCCTTTGTTTACGATTGATATTTTTTTCGAATTTTGACGGTAAATTTTAGTTTCAATCTGTCATTTGTGTAAAAACAAGGCGAGCCGCTCAAGGCCGCGCAACTTTGGTAGGATTTGTTGGCTTCAAATCCTACCAAAGAGATTGACTTCCAGCCTTCGGCTTCTACTTCATTGGTTGTCAATCATGATTCCTGTTACGGGAGACCAAAGTTTCATTCCCACTTGGCAAAAGAAAACTAACCTTTGCCCTTTGAGGGATATTGGGCAGTCCAAGGTTGCTTACACGATACTAACTAATAAAAAAGTGTCCATAGTGTCGTGAGAAAAGGGTGAAAAGGCTTCCTGCAACTAAAACAAAATAGAAATAGAAAACCTACAATGAAAACCTAAAATTTCGTTCCATCATCCATCCATACCAAAGCCCCGAAAATGAATGAGAAAGAGTCGAAATACCACACCTTATCCGTCTTAAAATATTTGAAGAAGTATATTGGCCCTATATATGGGTTCATTCTTTATTATAGGGGGTAAATTTGCCTCGAATAGTTCAATCTCCGAAAGGAGTCGAAATACCACACCTTATCCGTCTAAAATATTTGAAGAAGTATGTTGACCCTATATATGGGTTCATTCTTTATTATAGGGGGTAAATTTGCCTCGAATAGTTCAATCTCCGAAAGGAGTCGAAATACCACACCTTATCCGTCTAAAATATTTGAAGAAGTATGTTGGCCCTCATTCTTTATTATAGGGGATAAATTTGCCTCGAAATGTTCAATCTCCGAAAGGAGTCGAAATACCACACCTTATCCGTCTAAAATATTTGAAGAAGTATGTTGGCCCCAACCTCGATCCCTGCGTATTATCAGCTCTTTGATTCTTACTGATAGCGCTAGATAATACCCTGGCATTGGCTGGTTTTCGAACGCGAAAGATTACGTAATTCAAAAACAAAACGTCAGATTTCATTCGTTCTTCTTTTTTGAAGTCGTTGCATTGCAGTGTAACTTTGTAACGTCAGAATATTTTATGATGTATTGTTTTGAGAAGTTCCCCCTCTGAGAGGGGGAACTCGCATCAGCCAACACCAGGGTATTCTCTGGCGTCAATCAGTAACGTAAGTGAAGCCTGGGATACACGGGGACGAGGTTGTGTTGGCCCTATATATGGGTTCATTCTTTACTATAGGGGGTAAATTTGCCTCGAAATGTTCAATCTCGGAAAGGAGTCGAAATACCACACCTTATCCGTCTAAAATATTTGAAGAAGTATGTTGACCCTATATATGGGTTCATTCTTTATTATAGGGGGTAAATTTGCCTCGAATAGTTCAATCTCCGAAAGGAGTCGAAATACCACACCTTATCCGTCTAAAATATTTGAAGAAGTATGTTGGCCCTATACTCTCGGGTACCTAATAGCCGGGGGGGTTGGAATAAGCAGGGGGGTTGGAAAAAATCTCAAAATTTAATAAGCGGGGGGGTCGGAATAAAAATGTCCTGGGTGGAAAATGTTTGAAAAGGAGGCTAATACAGCAGAATTAAGACAACAAAGGGAACTTTCAAAAATATTTTCCCAAAATTTAATAAGCGGGGGGGTTGGAATAAGAATGTCCTGGGTGGAAAATTTTTGAAAAATTAATTAGCGGGGGGGGACGGCTATTAGGTACCCGAGAGTATATGGGTTCATTCTTTACTATAGGGGGTAAATTTGCCTCGAAATGTTCAATCTCGGAAAGGAGTCGAAATACCACACCTTATCCGTCTAAAATATTTGAAGAAGTATGTTGACCCTATATATGGGTTCATTCTTTATTATAGGGGGTAAATTTGCCTCGAATAGTTCAATCTCCGAAAGGAGTCGAAATACCACACCTTATCCGTCTAAAATATTTGAAGAAGTATGTTGGCCCTATATATGGGTTCATTCTTTACTATAGGGGGTAAATTTGCCTCGAAATGTTCAATCTCCGAAAGGAGTCGAAATATCACACCCTATCCGTCTAAAATATTTGAAGAAATATATTGGCCCTCATTCTTTATTATAGGGGATAAATTTGCCTCGAAATGTTCAATCTTGGAAAGGAGTCGAAATACCACACCTTATCCCCCTAAAATATTTGAAGAAGTATGTTGGCCCTATATGGGTTCATTCTTTACTATAGGGGGTAAATTTGCCTCGAAATGTTCAATCTCCGAAAGGAGTCGAAATACCACACCTTATCCGTCTAAAATATTTGAAGAAGTATGTTGACCCTATATATGGGTTCATTCTTTACTATAGGGGGTAAATATGCCTCGAAATGTTCAATCTCCGAAAGGAGTCGAAATACCACACCTTATCCGTCTAAAATATTTGAAGAAGTATGTTGGCCCTATATTTGGGTTCATTCTTTACTATAGGGGGTAAATTTGCCTCGAAATGTTCAATCTTGGAAAGGAGTCGAAATACCACACTTATCCATCTAAAATATTTGAAGAAGTATATTGGCCCTACATATGGGTTCATTCTTTAACTATAGGGGGTAAATTTGCCTCGAAATGTTCAATCTCGGAAAGGAGTCGAAATACCACACCTTATCCGTCTAAAATATTTGAAGAAGTATATTGGCCCTACATATGGGTTCATTCTTTACTATAGGGGATAAATTTGCCTCGAAATGTTCAATCTCGGAAAGGAGTCGAAATACCACACCTTATCCGTCTAAAATATTCGAAGAAATATATTGGCCCTCATTCTTTATTATAGGGGATAAATTTGCCTCGAAATGTTCAATCTCCGAAAGGAGTCGAAATACCACACCTTATCCGTCTAAAATATTTGAAGAAGTATATTGGCCCTACATATGGGTTCATTCTTTGCTATAGGGGATAAATTTGCCTCGAAATGTTCAATCTCGGAAAGGAGTCGAAATACCACACTTTATCCGACTCAAAAGGCTTTAATTTGGGTCAAATTATTCCTCAAAACAAAATTTTCAAATTGCGGCTTCATTCTCTTGAATTCGGTAAATAGCCGTCTGCTATATAGAAAATGACTCTAAAGGCTCACATTTGGCTCAAATCATTCCTCAATTTTTTTCATTGCGGATCAGATAGCGCTCTGTTATATTAGAGTCGGGACGAATGAATAGAGAAGAAGTGAATAGCTTTTAGCATATCGAGCTGCTTAATTTCGATCTTTACCTCCAATTACACAAGAATAAAATAAAACAAAACTCTGATTAACATAATAATCGATAAAATATAGAAACGATAATCAAACATCTCAATCGGTTCATGTGAAAAAATAAATCAGACCTGAAATAGATACAAACCGTCTTTTGCATTTGAAATTCCTTAAAAATTGAAAGGCCTAAATTCATTACTTAGCGAACTCTAACTAATAGGTATTCTTTGAAGAAACAGGAAGAAAAGTGAATTTTATTTACCTAGTCTGAAGAAATTAGAAGTTTGAACTAATGAAAAATAATTGACAGTGAAACAACTCTATCAGCAGTGTTGATTATCATTTTTAATTTTTACATGATAATACTCTACTCACAAATTTCGCTATCTAATTCAAATCCTAACAAAAGTTACAGCAATTTTTGTTTTGTTTTCTACCAATTATATTTAGATTAGATAGGCACTGAATATGAAATTTCACTAAAAGTGTGACATTAATTGTCCACTATTATAAATAAAAATACCAACATAGCTAAAATCATTTTCAAAATAAAATTGAAGATCTATATCTCAGTAAAATCAATGAAAATACTTTTTACTGACACTTTCATTGCCAACCAGCAAGTGCAGTCTTCAATTTGGCTTTGAAACTAGCTTCTTTTTTCTCATTCCACAAGTCAATAAAATATTGGACGTAGAAAACGAAGTGCTCTTGGCTCATGTGCTTAGCCGACGCCTTGATACACTGTAAATAAGAGTTAAATTGTTCACATATGCTGGTGTTAAAGCCCATGCCATCAAGCCCCCTTGAACTGTAAACGGGTGAGCAGTTATGTCCGAAGCTGTGGAATAGGTCATGGTAAAATTTGGTTAACCGAAAGAATAAAAGTTCTCTATTTAAAGAATACTCTTCAAATGAGCAAGCGAAATCGTAAAATACACTATCGGGAGCAGTTTTGAGGTATTGAAGAAGAGAGTAAAAGGGGTCTTTCCGCCCTTCACCACCGTTGACGATATGGCCACCGTAGCAGTGACCATGAGAAGGACAGAACCATAAAAACAAGAAAGATGAGCCACGTTTCGACATGTCAGGGTATCGTTTCGAACACGAAGACGTTGTCGGCTCATCGTCATAATTGCTGGTCGATTTGTTTGATTTTGATTTCGATTTCTTCTTTTTTTCGATATCGTAAAGACGATTACTACGGACCGGCGCTCCATCCTCTTTGAAGTAGTAAAAGGCTCCCGTTTTAGCAGGGTTATATTGACCAGCTCCTTCTTCAGCTTCTGGCGGAGCTACGCACTGTGCCTCAACTTTCAAGATTTCGTCAATCAGACATTTCAAGAAAGAAACCAAGTCATTGTCGATCGTGGTATTACTCGAGAAAGACTTGATCCAGTTGCCAACGTACCGACTGTATTGTCTTGTTTCTCTGATGATTTTTTGGACTTCGTCTAAGGATAATCCGTTCTCGATCTCTAACAAAGGTGTTATCACGTTGATAAGGTTATGTGGCAAAAATGCGCGCAGTGGTGCATCATAGCTCAAAACGTTAAGGCAGCGCTTTGTTGTTGCAAGCTGATCCGTCGTCAGATGTTGCAGGAAAAATCTCTTTGCTAAGGGTTTACAGCCTTCTGAAAGCAAAGAAATAACGTTTTGTTTTTGCTTAGTTTGTTCTGCTATAGGCATTTCTGCAAGTTTCTGGTCCGGGACTTTCGCCGTAAATAGTTTGAGAAAATCTCGAGCACTTCTCACGTTTTCGCACTTCTTCTTGTGTTCATCTTCATTTTCATTCTGCGACTTTTTGGGGTAGGTCAAGAAACATCGATCGAAGCGGCGATTAGGGGTTGGTACTGTTACTGCTTCGGGGTTCGTTTGTTCAATGGGTGTAATTGACATGTTGTGGTGCAAAATGCCGATCTTTGTACCATCACAAGCCAACACTTTGGGATCACAACCACACCAAGTACAGCTTTTACGAAATTCTCTGGGTTGGTGACTGGCCCAAGAGAAAAACAACTTCGAGAAGGTTTTCGCAGAAACAAAGGGACGTGTTCCCAAACATGTGTATGTGTTGGAAATCCACGATGAGTAGGATGAAAAGTTTGACTTCATTGTGGACACTGAATCAACGAAGTCCCAACAGAGCTTTTCGGTAAAGCAGGTTTGTTGAGAGATTCGATACACTCCATCAAGCTGTCCATCCCATTTCAACGTGCACTTATTCTCCGAGCAAGACAGTTTGTAAACATCACACGGTATCATCGTCAAATTGGTGTAAAAGGATGCGGAACATTCTTTGGTAAACAAATATCCATCATCATCATCTTGTGGCCAAGGTATCTAAAATAAGCACCAATTATCAAGCTTAAGTAAAGGAAGAAGAATAAAAAGGTACTCTTTCTATTACTATTTCTATCAGTTACTATACATTTATTTACAAAAAAGCTAACATCGCACTGCTGGGTAATGTTTTTAATTTATAGGTGCTCTTTATTTTACCCAAAAGAAGTCGTGTGCAGAAGGATCTTTCTAATTCATACCATAATATACTGACTCTGTCTCAAAGAATCTTAAGCAAGTGCTTTTCAGTATTACGGTAACACGGGAAACAAGAAAACGATAAACATTTATTAACAGAACAATATGATAGGCAAATAGTCAATAGAAAGATTTTTAAGCTCTAGAAGATCCCATTTTCAGTAATTACTGTCAAAGAAACAAAATGGCACATTTTTGTAAACTCTTGAAAAACATACCTCACAGGCACATGTGGGCAGAAGAGGCTTTGGATAAAAAGACAATTTGAAGTCTTTGTCACGTAATGCTTGAAGACTGGATTCGTAATGCTGAAGAAACTGTTCCTCTAAGTCTTCACGTTTTAGGTTGACATCACGAGCGTATGGTGAATAGAAGGACCACTTCCCGGTCGATGAGTCAAAACCATTGGTCTATAAAACAACATTCAAAATTTAGTGATGAGAAAAAACAAGTCGTTGCAGCTTCTCTTTATTTCTTAGAACCTTTTTACTCATTTCTGTCCTAAACTTTTACAGTTATTCCACTGATAACCTGGAAGAGCCACAATAAAAATGGAAAAGTAAAGCTTTTCTTAAATATTGTTCAATATTTCTATACCTTCTCAAAAGGGTTTTCATCAATTAGTGGCGAGTGATCGTCCTCTTGTTGATCTCCATCAGTATCACTATCAATTTCACCATCACTTGGTACATTAGGTTCAGGCGTCTCACTGCGAAGTTGCATCAAAGGATGATTTTGCCAGTTCTCGTCAATGTAGCGTTTGAACACCTCCAAATGATCACAGCGTTCACCTTCCTCTAAGTTCCGAAGCAAAACTTTCTTTGAATGAGCATGCATACACAAGCCTGATGAGCATTTGACATACACGCGTGTCTTATCGTTTGAAGCGAAGATGTGCACAAATTGGTGACTGGAAATTGAGCGAACGGAAAACTTTTCAATCGTTTCGGCCGATGATAGCAGAATAACATCTTGTGAAACAGCCTCTAATGACATCTTAATTTTGCTAGCAACAACTGTTCCCATTTCCATGTTCGACTGAGGAATTGAATAACCATGTTCGTTAGATTCGTTGAAATCGATGTTAAACTGAAAATATAATAAAAGAAAGAACGGAGAGTGAGCCGGTGAAAATTAAAGTAAAAAATATACAATTTATACTGGACATTATAACATCTTAACACAGAAAAGATCTATTAAAAACCAAACTTCATTATATGAATTTATTTTCTCAAAAGATATATATTTTAAATTTATTTTCAACTTTCTCAATTTTCAACTTATGATCGTGGAGACACGGGAAACTATTGGTACTGAAATCAAAATACATAAACGATAATTCTAAAACAATTGACTAACCTCTTCAATAATGTTTTCAAGCAAGCGAGCGTGCATACAACTTTCACCATCCCAATCCGATGAACCAATTGTTGTCGATAGCACTTTAAATGTTTCACACGTGCATCGTATGTTAATATAATTGTCTTCAACGTTGCGAGTTGTGGTCACGAATTCGTTGAACTATAAGATTTATAAAAATGACCTACAATAACAATTTTCGGAAAGCACACAGGATTGTCTAATCAAAACAATTATATTTTGTATATACATCAAAGATAATGATAATTATATTTTCAAGGTTAAAACGTATCTTACTTTAATTAATCCAGAAACAGAATTATAATCGTTCATCACAACAGTTTGTAGTCTACGACTTTTTTCCCGCCACAAGAGTGTGCCGTCCAAATATATTGCTCGCTTGAACTCTTCATACATGTCTGATGGTAAACTGGCAGTATATGTTTGAGCAAAGTCGTCTTCCGTAACGCCAAGATGTTCGAGGAGAAAACTTCGATCAACATTTGTTCGACGTTTTCCAGAATTTTGGGACTGAAAATATATCAAATATTATATTAAATAATAAATTTTTCAAAAAAGACAACACAAAGAAACAAAATAGGGCTTTTTTTTCTTGTCTGTTATTTTAATAAATCATTCGTATTTAATATCAATTTTGGTTCAGCCAGAGGAGATAAAATCTAGAAAAAAAGCTGAAATACTAGTCAGTTATTATCTAAAGATGGAAAAATATAAGGTTGTTTTTTATTTTTGTTTCTTGGTTTTATCCGATAACCGACCGTTAATTCAATCTCTGAACAATTCAAATTTAATTAAATAAATAATTTGTAAAAACCTTTGTTCGTTTTTTGTAACTTCCACTTGGAATATATTTAATATTGAAAGCGTTTTTCAATATGAGAAAGATGATTTTTTTCATAGAAATGACAACGTCTTCATCCTCGAGTGCGTCATCAAAGGATTGGATCATCAAATTTCTTGGTGAAAGACCATTTGGTGCAAAGTACTGCTCCTTCTTAACGCCAGTGTTTTTCCTGTACGCCCACTTATGGTAATTTGGTAAGGAAGAAATAATTTGAAATTGACATTCAATTGGAAGATTTTCGATTTGACCAAAAGTCTGCAACGATTGCAGTATGGCAGATTTTTCTGACGTAATACTAGTACTCATTTTATAATTTAGTAACTCTGTCTTCCACTGTCTAGAGTCACCAAGTCCAACCATCTTGTAAAACCTATAAAATAAATAAAGAATTGTGAAAACGTTACGAAGTTTTTGTTTTTCTTATAAATTTAATTTGAAAATCGAATAGATGTTTATAATACCAAAAGACACTTAAAGGCCCGTTTAAAACAAGAAAACATTTACACTTAACAAGAAACAAGAAGAAATACCAATGTTTTATTGCTTTCATACTTTACTTGTTACTTGTCTATCTTTAGTTGCTCTTAGTGTGACGACGGAAAACAAACTCTTACTCAGTATTCGGGCAATTTTTCTTCGTAAATTTAGCCATTCGTCGAGTAAAGAAGACAAATCCAGGCGCATTATCACCGAACGACTGCTTGAATATGGAATAAGCAACTGGTAGATTTCTCTGAATGGATGACTTGTTGCTTTGTGTCTTTTGGTCAAAGATTTTTGAATTTCTGTCTGATGTAGAACCTTGTACAAAGAGAAATTAAAAAATAAAATTACTTTTTGGTTTATAGATTGGTATACAATAAACATAATTTAGATTAGCCAAATTAACTTCAACCAAAAAGAGGACCTGCATTAAAACTATGAAAAAGAATTCCTTACTATTTTTAGTTTCGATTCGACGATGTTGAGCAGCAAGAACATCCCAAGTATTATAAATCGACACAATATTGCAATGCTTTATTTTGAACTTTGTGATAATGTCATTAAACAATGTTTTCCAGTTGTTTTGAATAAACCCTTGATAAACACCTGTTTCAAACGATCTGGAAAAAAATAGTATTTTATGTTACCTTTAAGCTCAGTTTTCAAAGTTTTCCTTTCAATAATGAGATTTATATAAAAAAGTAACTTTTGAAATTAAAATCCATTAAATCCATTCAACAAGATGGTTTCAGCCCACTTTTTAGGTATCCCAAACGAAATAAGGTGCCGCAATGATTTAGCTACCCTTAAGAATTTGCTCCTGGGTTAGGTGCTCCCCTTCACCCAAGAACCTTTTTGTAAAAAAGCTTTGTATGCTATGAAGAATGGCAGCACAATGAAAAAAAACTGAAAAAGAAAAACAAAAATGAGAAAGTATGGGCCAAAAAATTTCAACTTATACTCTGAAGTATTCCATTTGGAAAATACAGATAAACAAACAGCCCCTAGATAGAGCCTCTATACAGGTAACCCCATAGATTTGCTAAATTTTAGGCCAAAACTCCTCACTTGGCCTAGGGGCCCTTAAGAAATCCAGGGGGCTGAAACCATGAACAATATTTACAAAAGAAAATCTGATAGTAAATTATTTACCTTAGATATAGCTGATTTTCCCCACAAACTTCAAATATTAATGGCATAACATAAAAGATACCATCAGTGCATTTTGAGTAAGTCGATAGTGACAAAATTTCATTTTCTGCAATGAGCAAAGATGGAGTTCCTGTAGATGGGAAGTTCGGATCAAATAAGCTTTGTTTGATCAAAGCTTGGAAGTCTTGTTCAAGAACAATTGCTTCTCTACATTTCATAAAAATCTGTAAGATTTCGCAGGCTTTAATTTCATCTTTGAAGTCTAAAAAAGATAAAAAAATTGATCAATTTTAGAAATTTATCAAATCTGATCAAATCTAAAATTGCATAGATGAACAAATTTGAAAGGATCTGGATTTTTTAAAAAATTTAAAAAAAAAACAGAAAAAACTTGCTGATCATTGATACATAAATCTATTGAAAGTTTTTGAGATATTAACTGTGTACCTTTGGGTTGATTTTCAGCTGAGACAAAATCTTGATCATCATCTAGAGTATGTATTGAAAAACATGTATTAGAAATTTCGAATTTTGGAATTTAATTGCATGCCAAAGGTTATAATAACTTAATAATGTTCAACTGTCAGTTTGTAGTGTCAAGGTAGTGTCAAGATAGTGTCAAGTAGTGGAAAGGGAGCTAACAACAATCTTTTTTTCTAGAATATAACAATTGTTATAGCAGGTCTTAAAAAGTCCTGTTATATAGCAGGACTTAAAATATTGAAAATCATATATAATTATAATAAAGAATTGAAAACTCCCTGAAGATGGTCAAATGTTGTCGTGTTCATTCTAAAGAAATATATAATAAAAAACTTTAAAATTTAGTATCATTATTTTTTTATCTTGTGAAACATGCAGTCATTGTTTCCCATTGGATAATTATTAAGGCTAAGATCACAAATAATTTTTGCTTGTGTTATTTTTAGATAAAAATTCTGTCTGTCTGTCTGATGTCCGGTAAGTCAGTAATAAAAGTTACTAGAAATTTTAATTTGCAAACACAAGAACACAAAATATCTTCTCCAGCCTACGGAGAGCAGACTTTTGGACTAAATGTTACAGAAATTTAATAAAAAACTGACCTGCTGATGACTGTTCCATGGCTTATTCTAATTTATACCAAAAATGTTCTTGAAATAGACATTGAAGTTGAAGGCTGAAAAAAAACGTGATAACATGTCTTATGTAGAAATTTGTAGTTTTAGGTGATATTCCTTAGAATTATTTAGAGTTCCCTTTAAACTGTATTGCGACAATAAGCTCAATATTGCTACAACAAAAAGACATACATCAAACTGAGAGAAGAATCAACCTGCAGGAAAGTTGAGATAAAAGCAGATAAAAGTTGAAACAAATGATTAAAAAAATGAACAAATTTTCTATGACTATGTCTGCTATATTTGTTATTCAATAGGCCGTCACGTTCTCCAAAACAACTATTTTAGGGGTACTAATTTCTGGTTGATTTTTCATTTAGATTTTGATTTGATCTGCCTAAGTAGGTATCCTTTTGGAGACCTCAATGATATCGACCAAATACTCAGTATACTCAAGAAACAGAATTCAAGATTCAAGGAGAAAACAGGCAATTTTTGTACATAATTGATCATATCTTTTTAACGCACAGACAAAATATTTTTTCCGTAGATCAGATTCTTTTGATAAAGAAAAGCTATCTTCTTGTACGATTTTTTACAGTCGATGTTTGTTTATCTTTGTCGACCAGCACTATATGTAGCTGTTATAAGCCCTTGTAGGCTAATCACGATTGAAAACTACCGCAATTGCAGTTTATACCACCGCAATTGAGGGATTTCCCTGACTGTTGGAGATTAAAAAAGATTCACTCATAAAGACAAGATATGCGAATAAGTTAAACAGTTTTATGAGTGTAAGAGCTTGACAGTTAAGGAAAGTAGCTTAAAAAAGAGCACCAAAATCAATTTTGCCGTGTTTAACAAAAAGAAAGTAATGGAAGATCAAACAGTCAGGAACAGTCGCCTTATTAGGAGACGCCTCCTTAGGAGACATGTAGGTCGCTTGGGGTCGCTTGATTAGGAGACCCGTCTCCTAATTAGGAGACATAAAACTTTGATCTCAATTTTAAGGGCTTTAGGCTTTTCCGCGCATTTTGAAACTAGTTTTAATGGAAAGAGCAGCCTCGAATTAGTAAAGTTTTAAAAAAATTATCAAAATTTCTCGGTGCAATCGATCACAATCCTAATATAAAGCACTATATACAAGGAAGCCCCTCTTGATTTTTTTCATGTCCGCCATTTTTCTTTTTGAGACGCTTTTGTTCAGAAGACAGATTCTTACTTCTGATTGGTTCTTTTGGATTATTAGAATTGTGATTGATTCCACCGGTGGATTTTTCTGAAAATCACCATACGGAATAAATTTTTTGTGCTCTTTCCATTGGGAGCAATCAAATCATGCGCAGTTTGCTCGTTCACAAGATAATTACACCCGTCTCCTGATTAGGAGATGTGAACCTCCTGATTAGGAGACGGGTCTCCTAATCAGGAGGCGTCTCCTAATGGCGACTGTTCCTGACTGTCAAAGGAATTTACTACCTAAAACTAACTGTCTTTAAAAGCGCGTGCCTCTCAAATCAAAACAAAAGCTAATGAGAAACATGTTGTGGTGACGTTAAACTAATGGAACATTCTATCATTCAACTAAGCTAACCCAATAAATGATAAATCAAAAACCTAGTGCAACAGTAAAATTCCATGAAAACCGCCACTGGTTTAATCACGCACTACTTTACCTACCATTTTGAGATACATTACGTAATGAAAATAAATAGAAAGCAATGATTGGTTATTTCTATGTCGCGAGATAGTGCCTTTCCGTCCCACTTACGGTCTGGTTGAAGTAACTCGTCTGCAGGGATATCTGTCCCTGCATATGCGAGTGTCTCTAATTGGTCAGTACGCGCCCAGTCACTGAGCAGAATTTTCGCGGGGTTTTTGATATTTTTCGATGCGCGCGCATAATTTATGGAAAAAGCTGACCTTGCAAAAAAAGATAAACAAATGAAAAAGAAAACACAAGTTCATTTCTAAACAAAATGGCCGCTGGAAAGGAGCCTTTATAAACGTGGCTGATGCTTTGTTGTAGTTTAAAGTAGTTTTGAAAGTTTATTGAGTTTATAAAAGCGGTTTTATGGTAAGTAATTATGTGTGTCTGCCTGGGTTTCCAAAGTTTTGAGATTCTGTCAACAAGGGTTTACTCACAGACTGTGTCATTCAAAACTGTATCAGACTTTTTTAGTTGCACCAGACTCTAAAATTTTAGAAACTTTGTATGTTGAGGTAAGAGTGTTTTTTTCTGAAATTTTGAGTCTGGATACCCAGGCTAGCTTTTCAGCTGGTTTTGATGTGTTACACTACTGCAGCTACCATCTTTAATTTCAAGGATTACGTAATGCCACGGAAAATAATATTTTGACGCCCGAAAAGGGCGTAAAAAGAGCTTTCTTTTGGCGTATCACACGCCATTTCGGAGTTCGCGACGCCATTTTGCAGGCGGAGCAAAAAATGGCCGTGGAAGGGCAGAGACCAGCGGAGATTCCTTTGTAAACAAAACAGAATCCCCTTTCTATAAACTATTCTGCAGTTTCTAATTTCTTGGTGGATGGAAAATGAAAAGAGAAGGCTGTCTTTTTGTATTTGCTCACTAAATTACCATAAAAGTGTTTGATTACTGCTTTATCATTGTCTTTTTACAGTATTATGTACTGGATTAGTTAGGCAGGTAATAACCTTCTTCTCTGTCTGTGTGTAACCTTTGCTTGCTCTGATTTTTAGAAGCTTCTTGTTGATGGTTTTGGTAGCAACCTTGCTAGCTAGGCTAGCTTTATGCTCCTCTCGGATATATTTTTTATACCTTTTGCTCTATTGGGATATACACTAGTAGATATACACTAATGACAAGGCGCTGTGGGATAGTGGTCATTTTTCTTGGTTGCTGTACAGAGGCGACTGAGGTTCAATCACAAATTGCAGCGGTTCACTTGACAAGTAAATGAACTTTCGTCAACCCATTTCATATTGTCATATGTGTATGGACAGTATCAGGATGGTTTCACATTTTCCTATTATTTATTTTAGAGAAAAACAAATGACAAAATGAATGAATTTAGCAGAATTAGCAAACATGGTAGAGAGAAAACTAGTTGTTATCTATTTGGCCTTGTTAATGGTTGATGTTATCTGGTTTGTATAGTAACAAAAGAGGAAGTGTTTTAATGGCAGACAAATTACTCTCAAAGGAAATTTGAATACTGTTGCAAGTTAAGTCCGTGTTGCAAGTTATGGCCGTTCACGGTACTATTCTTTTGATAGAATTATGCTACAAGTGGCAATACAGACAAATTTTGTAGGACACGTTTTTGTTGGAATACTCCTGATTTTGAACCTGTTCATCAAAGATCAACCGATGGGTTCATGACATGATACGATGCTGTTACAAAGGCAATTTTTGAATATAAACTAAATCTTAGACTGTGTTGTGTATAATCATCAAGACTTTATGAATGGGCTATCCGTTGAAAAAAACATATTTTATAGTCAGTCAACGGTAAAAAATTATGGATTATGTACGGATAAATTTGCTCTTACCACAGCTGCTTTAAGACTTTATAAAACAAATGATCGTGGTTTTTTCTTACAAAAATTTACTTATGAATAGCATAAAACTTATTCTTCCTTTTAGTTGAATTTCTAATATATCATCAAATTTTTTACACCATTGTTCTCCTAAATACAGTAATAGATCTTATTTTTTATATTTTTTTATTGAGCTAAAAGCAGTTTTTAGCTGTTTTTCTTTTGTTAATCACAAATTCATGTTGAATATTTAAAACTCTGTACAAAACAATAACAAACTGATGTATAATTAGCAAAAATATGTTCTGATATTATTTATCATTGCTTTGAGGCATGGGAATTTCCAATGGAAAATACCTAGAAAAAGGGAATCGGAACAATTCTTTAGAGGAGACTCCTTTTGTTTGATTCCTGTTTTCTTTGATATGATTATATACATACTGACATAGAAAGACCCCAGTCACAGCATTGTTTTTTTAGATGTGAACAATCAGATACGATGAAGAATGGAGGACTCTTGATAAGCTAACAAAGAGAAATATTTAGGTTTTGTGTAGTGACATCCATGATAGATTTAGTTCTAAGTGGAAAATTATTTTGACTATTTGAGGATAAGTTTCAATCGAATTTTTAAAGGTTTGTTTACTTTTTGTGTAGACACGACGAGGGAGTGCTGGAGGAATCACCCTAGGGGGCTTGTTTTGCTCCGTCTCAGTCGGGTACAACTCGATAATAGTCCGAGATCGTAGCTTACGGCTCTGTGAAATGACTCTCTAGTTGAGGCCGACTGCACCCCCGCCATTAGATTTGCTCCGCTTACAAAATGGCGTCGTGAACTCCGAAATGGCGTATTAAAGAAATCAACATAAAAGGGGTTGCGGAACGACTTATCTGATATTCCGATGGCGTATTGGCGGCCGCCCACGCTAAAGCTCTAAAGGAGCGGACCAATATACCATCGGAGAGGTTTAGTAGTGGCCCTTTGATGTGCCGACAACAGTCGGGTTCAATGGCTATATCTTCGCTTGTTCAAGAATTTTGTTCGTCCCGACTGAACAAAATTTAGCATGAAAATGTCTGCTGCGCCGACCGTCAAAAACTAATTTTATTTACAGCTTTGGCGCTTCAATGACAAAGCAAATTTCGGATTCAAGAGGGGCAAGTAGTGAAGAACTTTTGTTAGATTTTGGTTGTTTTTGGTTTGTTTTGGTGGATTTTTTTTTACAATATAAATGTCTTTATACTTTCTTAGTATTACTTTTAGTATTCAGTGTAATTTCTGTAAATGCACCAACCTTTTAAAGATTGTTTTTTGCACACAAATGTTGATTATTTTTTGTTTGTTTTGGTGGACTGATTTTTACTGATTTTTCTCAAATCCAAACTCAAAGATCATAAAGAAACAGTAACAGGTATGTTCCTTATGCTTTTTCAGTAATTTTCATGTTGGTATAATCTTGTGCGGTCCTATCAAAACGACTGTTGACCGCCGCCAGACAACTGAACACAACCGACTGACTGACAACAGTCAAAGTCTCTAGCAGCAGTACAAATATGTGTACAAAACAGATAATTTTGTCTTCAGAAAGATCTGCAGACTTCTGTATAGGTAGTTTGTATCTTACTAACGATCAACCTCACTTTTTGTGTACCAACAGAACAGCCCAATTTTGTAATTTTACAGAGCACATTGAAAATTCACTTTTGAGGTCCTGAAAACTATGAAGGTTAGTTTAATATTTATCGAGTATGTCTAGGTAAGTAGGAAAAAGCAATAAATTCATGTTTTAAGTTGTATTTTCATGTAAATGAAGCTAAATTAGGGACTGTTTATGTTTGTTTACTAGTACATGAATATGATTCCAAACCATATCGAATATGGTGCTAATGTGAATATGGTGCTAGCCTAGAAAATATAACAAATCTGATGCGAATCAGATTTGTTATTATTTTCTGATTAGCACTCGCATCCGATAGGAATTAGATGCTAACTTGTTATGTTGATCGTTTCCAAGCTCCTCACAAAATGTTTAAACGCGGTCAAGTCAAATCCCGTAATGCAAACCTTCCAGATGTTAAAATATGCCCGACCTTTAGAGCAAAGCGTGTCGTAGCATATTTCCACATCTGGTACCAGATAACGGAACGACCGTTCCGTTTTCGCAAAGCGAAGAAATTTCGACACTAACAATTTATTTTTATAAGTCAAACTTTTTATTGATAATGTTTTCCAACTAAACTCTTTCTTTTTATAAGAATTTTATAAGAACAATACGAGGCTCAAAAATTAAATACGCCGGGTTTTGAGCAATTCAAAAACAATTTCAGGCTCAAAGTGCAAAAAAGGACAGCCAAACCTTTAAAAAAATTTACTGGTTCTTATAAAATATAGTGCAATTGACAAAAAAGAACACACATGTTTCTTGTGCAATGGCTGAATGACCAACAACAAATATATTACATTAGGCTTTAGGCTGGTAGTTTATCTGAATAAATTGAAAGACTTTTATCCCATCTTTTTGTGAGTTTTTGAAACAATTACTTAGCTCTCTATAAAACTTTTACCTACAAAGACAAATTTATCAACAATTCAAAAATTATATTATACATTTCCCTTCAAAATTTAAAAGAAAATAGTGCGTAGTTTGAAAGATGATCTTGAGCTTTTCAGCCATTAGAACCTAGTATACAATCTCTCAAAATGTGCTACCTCTTTATGATATCATTCACTTCAAATGTAGTATCAATTTTCCGAAAAGGAATCAGCAGCCTAGCAATAATTTCCAGTAACTTATCAAGACTAGTGAGATTTTTTGCGTGATGAAATTTTGTCTTTTTGTGAGTCTATTTTTGCGATATTGTGTGTTCGGCAAAAAGATGTTCCCAATGTTTCATTTATAAAATCAATCCAAACCAGTCCAAACTAATTTTTTCAAGAACCTTGCCTTGCAGAATAAAATTCAAAAACTTCTATAATTCATATAAGTTTATTAAAGTAATGCCATTACTATTTATTAGGCGGTAATAATAACAAGCGTTATCTACAATCTCACGTCAAAGAGTTTATGAAAATATAAGTTGACACGCCAGTAAAAAAACACTTTTTTGTGAAAGATATCTTGTTAGAAAATATATTTGAGCTAGCATCAAAAGTAACATACAGGGTGTCCCTAATAGACGATATCGGATTTAGATAAATGCAATGCATTCTGGTTTCTAGGGACTCTCAAAGGAATTATAATCTATTATAATTGATCTATTATAATTCCTTTGAGAGTCCCTAGAAACCAGAATGCATTGCATTTATCTAAATCCGATATCGTCTATTAAAGTATCGAGTTTGAACATGCGATTGAGTAGAAAAGTTTGTGTGTGTTATCGCTAAAATATAAGAACGTTCTCCATCACACAGGCTTATTACAAAAGGTAGTTACAACGTATAAATTAATCGTAATGACAAAGAAAATAGAGGGAGAGCTTAAAATACAATTTTGTGAACACGCACATTAAAAAACTTTCTACTCATAGTTGTGTTTCGACTCGATACTTTAATTAGGGACACCCTGTATAGGTACTTTTATCATTTGGATCATTTAAGTTGTCTTTTGGACTAAAGTCATCAATCATAGTTTTGTTATCACTTTATCGCACAAATATAAATCGGCATTATTCTAATTGATGATGATCAAGCTCCAATGCAATGTTAAACAAAAATCTCTCGAGAGTCAGCAAATAATAATGGAATCAACATCAACAATCAATCAAGCCAAATCAAGTACAGTACAGTCTTCTCTTTTGTCTCGTAAACATTGCGTTGGCACAATTTATATTCAGCAGGACCATTTTATTATTCTCCATCAATCACAATCTGTTCATACAGTCATGTATTAATACAGCTATGTATATTTTGGTTTTATGCTGCTTCTTTGTTGTGCACGTTCACCCACCAAAACTCTGAAACACTGCTGATTCAGCCAGTCCCCCGATCGGTAGTTAAAAGTCACCCATCACATCAATCAAGCTCCTTCACCTGAACCCTGAAGACAGAAGAGATGAAAATAATTATAGTTAGAGTAAAATGAAATAAACACACGACCCATATGAATAAAAATAAGCCTGTGGAAAGAAAACATGGCCATATGATATCCATGAAACACATGGCCGAGAAAAAAACATTTTGTTTTGTGAGATGAAATCCAATTTAATACAAAAAAGTCAACACAAAGAAAAAGTACTAATGTAACATTCCAAAGTTGAAACTATAAAGGTGAAAAAAAATGAAGATTTACCTTTCAATGGGCCATAATCAGTCCAAAAGTTAATGCATGCACCTCAAAAACCGAAGAGATTCGTTGGTTTTCAGGGCCATCTTTGTTGTTTTGAAAATGAAACGGTGAAAACTAGTTTCAATCAGCAATTCCGCCCCTTCAATTTTTTTCGTTCTTTCTAGTCCGTGGTAATTTTCCGGGGGTCAGGATTCGATTATCAGTTAGGGTCAGGGTTGCTAGTAACGGCTTGTCACTGTGCCGGGTGCATACTCGGCGCCTTTGGCCCCGCAGGGTTGCTAGTAACGGCTCGAATTTCAGTCAGGTTTAAAAAGGGGTACTTTTACCCATATTATAATATTATTATTTCACTCATTTCTTTTCGTATTTATAAGGTAAATAGTACAATAAAGGATTCCTGTTTATAATTTATAAAGAGTACACCTCGTACTAAAATAGATAAAAACATAACGTAATAACCGATTTTCTGAATCGAAAACGCAAAACAAGGGCTAAAAGAACTAGACAGTGTTTCAAAGATGTCG